>NC_143479.1:20763840-20880667 GCF_027475165.1 Benincasa hispida | reverse complement strand
TTAAAGTACATAAAGAAGGACTATGATGGTATTCCGTATTGAGCCCTTAAAGAGTTTGTAATCATATCTTGTAGTTATTGAATTGACAGGGTGGTGATAACGGGCAGAAATGCATGTTATTACAGCGCAAAGATATAAAAAATGAAGGATTGCGACTGTAAAAATATATAAAATTACGTCCAAAAGCATTAAGTTTAGAACATTGCGATTGCATGCGTCCATCGCATTAAAGCAGCTAACTTATGTATTTTGTGCAAGAAAATGTGTTGGTGCAAGGCGAAATTGCGATCCAAGGAAATTTACGTCCGAGCGGATTAAGAGATTACAACCGCAAGGCTATGCGACAATTTACGTTCGCTAAAATCTGCTCAAGAAGGTGGTCGCATAGAGCCGGCTTATCAAGGTGAAAGCTTAATAAATCACGATGGGACAGAAAGCTGATGATGATTGATTCCGAATTAAATTGATAAGCTGTTAATGACATACTGTAGCAAGTACACTCAACTTTTTGGTGACAATTATTCGGCGTATCAGACAGAAAATTAATGAATCCCATCAGTGCAATCATTTGAAAGAAAAAGCTCTTCACCTCGAAGCTCTATAAATACCGAAGGCCACCTTCGTTAAAGGAGTTTGGTTCGGTTTTTCTTCCAGCTGAGCCATATAGAAGATAGTTAGCCTTTGTTCATAGTTTCCTTATACTTAGAGGCTGAGGCGAGAGAGGAGAGAAGACATCGGAAGATCGTCCTGGTTAGCTCGAGAGAGTGCCAGGGAGCGTGGAAAACACAGAGAGGACCGACTCTTGTGAAAGCAAGAATATTCTTTGAGCAGAGTAGAGAAAAACAGTATAAAAGCCTTGGGAAGCAAGAAATTGCTACCAGGCTCCTTATCTTTATTTCACATTGTCATTCTGTATTTCGATTTCATTTATAGAATGGAACCTGCATTTTTACATCTATTCACTCTCTTTATAATACACATGAGTAACTAAACTTTCGAATGGGTTGAGAAGTACTTAGCTAACATGACCTAGGATCTTCATTGCATGCGATCATCTTGTCTTATGTTGCGTCCATTACCCCTTTAGAGCTACTCGAGAGAGAGTCTAAAGAAGGAACCTAAGACTTGAGAGAGATAAGTTAGAATCTAGACTTGAGAAAGCAAGATTAGATCTACATAAGCAAGAGATAGAGACTTAGAGATAAGTTCTGTTTGCTAACATGCATCGTATGCACCCTAGAAATAGGAGATGGTAGTATGCAGTCACCTTGTGTATGTGTGTGTCATTCATCATCGCATAGACAAGAATAGAGGCTTAGACATAAGTCCTATAGATATCATCGCATACATTGCATGCGTTCTAACACTAGAGCTATAGCATTTGCATTGAGAGATGACTTGCTGTTGTATATGTGTAGCATGATCGCATAACATGAACGCATTCTTAGGAAGTGTTAGCTAAATCCCTTCTTAACCCGTTTCCTTGCATACTCATTATACTTTTGTGTTATTAACTCTTTTATCAATTCTACCACATAGATTTTATACCTTAAACAACATACCCACCAATGCATTGTTTAATTTGTCAACGTAAAGTAATAAAAAATTACCATCGCATATTGTTTTCATAGTCCCTGTGTTCGACCCTGGGCTTACCAGGCAACTTAGTACGGTTTATACTTGGATCTTGCTAAGAAAACTTGCATGCACAACGCATATTCCACCATCGCATTCTACACCATTATTTCATCGCATTAACCACGCATTAGGTGGCGATAGAGGTAGATTGTTGCGGCTGGTCTTCCTGTAAGACAGTCTTTCCTTTGTCATTGGTTTTTGTAGCTGAAGATTGACTCGACTCAGTAGTTTCTTGAGCCTGTATTTCGTCTCTTAGAGCAGCAATTTCATGATCTCGTTCTTCTATAGCTTTCATTAGGAGATTTATCTTTATCTCCATCTCTGCCATGGTCGACTCAGTCGTTATGTTAATCATCATGACAGACACTACATCAAAATGTGATTCTTTCTCTGATAGATTAGTAGCAGAAGCATAATTGTTGAACAAGGGATGTTCTCTGATGACGATCCCGCCTTTAGAAGATTCCATTAGCTGGTCCCAGATTTCCCCCGTGATGACAAAGCTTATATAAGTGTTGATTGCAACGGTAGCTTTGTTTGGAGCTTTCTTTGGTGCCATTTGTAGATTTGTTGACTTGGATGACGAGAAAGAGATGAGAGGTAGAGATGTCCCACTGGGCGTACCAACTTATTCGCATGAGATTTCAAGAGAATTTTATTTCGTGGAACTTGAACTTTGCATTTGTATTAATTTTGTGGAAAGTGAGTACAATCTCTAATACATAGTATTTTGATGCTTTCAAAATAAACTATAATCTTTAAGTTGGTTGATCTTCTTGAACGATCGCTTTGGGCTTGTTGATCTTCTTGAATGATCAGCCTTTGGGCTTGTTGATCTTCTTAAACGATCAGCCTTTGGGCTTGTTGATCTTCTTGGAGGATCGGCCTTTGGGCTTGATGATCGTCCATGGGCTTGTTGATCTTCTTGGAGGATCGACCTTTGGGCTTGTTGATCTTCTTAGATTATCGGCCTTTGGGCTTGTTGATCTTCTTGGATGATCGACTTTTGAGCTTGTTGATCTTTTTGGAGGATTAGTGTTCGCACGAGGCTTTTGGAGAAACTTGTTTCGTGGAGTTGAACTTGAATTGGTGTAGATGTTGAGGTTGATTTGATGCGATGTGGTTCGATCTCTAGTACTTGATCCTTTGATTCTCTCTCGGTTGAATGCATACACTTGATGTTTAAAAGCGGGGCATGTAGATGTTCTTAAGTTTCGAGTCTCGGAAGAATGTTTGTATCTTCAAAGGACTTCAGTCTGCAGAATGCTTGTATCTCCAAAGGACTTTAGTCTTCAAGCGTAGTCAGAATGCTTGTATCTTCAAAGGACTTCAGTCTTCGGAATACTTGTATCTTCAAAGGACTTCGATCTTCAGAATGCTTGTATTTCCAAAGGACTTCAGTCTTCAGAATGCTTGTATCTTCAAAGGACTTCAGTCTTCAGAATGCTTGTATCTTCAAAGGACTTCCGTCTTCAAAATTCTTATATCTTCAAAGGACTTCAGTCTTCAAGCGTGGTCAGCTTCAGGAGTCAATGAGTCTTCTTATTGTAGAGAATTCTCTCTAAGCTCTTAGTGTAGAATTGCTGACCTCTCCAAATGAGGAGAGCTTCTATATTTATAGAGTTCACAAATGCGCTTGGGCTTGGTTGATCCATGGGCCTGGCTTTTGAGCCCAATTAATCGGATTTAAGCCTGATTTGACGTTTAGGTCAAATTTAACTTATTTTTGGGCTTAGTTGGACTTTGACCTAAATAATAATATCAAATTGAGCCAAATTAGTCTTATCTGATTCAACGGTCATGATAAAACCACGTGATGTCATCGAAATTTGTTTTCAATTTCAATTCAGAACATATGTCAACTCCTAATTGAGCGCAAATTTAATGATTTGGAATTTCATCATTAATTTAGTAAATGACGTGGCAACTTGTGATTGGTCCAAAATTTCTCATTCAATAGAATCTATAAAGGTAAGAACCGTTCATTCCTCTGTTTCTTCCTTCATAAAGCATGTTGTAAGATTTAATGTATGTTGTTTATCCTTTTATTCTCTGTTTTTGCTTGCTGTTTTTGTTTCATTTAAAATGAAAAAATCAAATGCAAGGTGATCCTAACGCTTCAGCTCGGGATTTAACCCCTTCACCTCTAACTACTTCCTCTAGCTTTTTCTTCTCGTTTCTTCCTCATCAATTTAGTTTTTTCCTTCATTCGAATTCTCGCCCTTGCTTCTTCTTCTCGCTCCTTGGTCTTACTTTTTCTTTTTCCTCTCATCTCTTAATCTCACTCTTGCTTTTTCCTCCTATTCTGATTCACACTCTAACTTACACATTTGATTTGAGAAGAAGAATAAGAAAGTAGTGGCATAAACAGAAGAAATCGCCAGAAAAGAGGGTAACTAAAAAAAGGGTGAGAAGGACATCCCCAAAAAAACGAAAAAGAAAAAGTACGACATCAACAAAAATCGTCGAAAAGAAAAGGAAATCACCGAAAAAACAAAGGGTGACATAAATAAAAGAAAGCGCCCAAAACAAAGGGAAAAAAAGGAAAAAAAAACATAAAGGGGGGGGGGGGGGGGGGGGGGGAGGTTGCAAAAGATAGAAGGAAGAAGGAAGAAGAGTTAAAACGGTAATTTCATAGGGTGATGACATTGAGGTCAAATTTTATTGGTTTTGAAATTTGGGGTTACCTTAGGAGCCTCTATACAAATATTCCATTACACTGCCTGTTCTAGCTATATGGAGAGTTTGAAAGCCATGAAATCACCATACCATTTCAATGTTTCCATGAAGGAAAACTTTCATCTGATTTACCAAATAATCACCTAGGTTACATTCCCTTCTACTACCTTCCCCTCTCTTCTCCACCGTCCTGACTAAATTCGGATGGAACTTTCACTTCCTTCAACCTCAACCTACTCGATTCCTCCACTCTCATTGGATCAACGCCAAAACCAATGTGGATTTGCCTAAAACTTTCACTCTGGTAACCAACGACGTCGTCGGATTGCAGTCCCCGAGGCAACTAAAGTGCTTTGTCTTTTGTAAACCGTGGCAAAATATTTTTCTCCACATGAATCTCTTGCCCAAATATTTTGGCTTTTGTCCCCAAATTTCAAAGTTTCGATTTGCCCTCTTCCATTGACTATTGAGTACAAAGGTAGAAGATGAGTGAGAAAGAGAGAGAAAAAAAATTAAATAAAATGAAAACAACACATCAACATAAATTAAAATAAAATAACAAAAATTGCTACACCACTTAAAAAGTGTCACTTCAACTATGTCACACCATCTTTCCGTTTCAAAGACCAAAAATGTCAATTTTAAATCCCAATGACTAAAAGTATATTTGGTAAAAAAAATGATAATTTGGTTTAATATTAATATCATTTAATTATTAAATTAATTATAGTTAAGTTTATAAGGAAGAAAGATATTACTTTAAATATATGTGACCATATCTATGAAGCATGGTTAAAGATTTTTATTTAAAATGAGAATACTACTTATCTTAACATGACATAAAATGTCAAACATTTTCTCTCTTAATCTCTTTTTTACGTCTCAAAAAGAGAATTTAGGCTGTGAATTAGTGTGAGTATTCCGTCTAATACTAACCTATTATGCTTCTTATGCTTAAATGATTTAGAAATGACCAGCAGTGCGGTAGCAAAGGAAGAATGAAACTCCTCATGATTGGCAAATGTTCTTTGATGATTCTAAAAAAGAAGATAAGTAAGAAGAGACTTGAAGCTTACAGTCCTTACTCAACTACAAGTACATAGAGAGTTGTTGCCACCTATTCGACGATGCATTGACGCTTCTAATATTATCTTGCAGTTGGCATTAGCAAGGAAAGCGCATACATCCTTGCCAAGCTAGAAAAATTCCCATCGCAAGCTATAAAACCAGTAAAAGAGTCAAGAGGCAAATGGTCCTTTCCATTATGAATAGCAATAGTATGCCCAATCATTGTGTCATGCCATTCCACCCATCATTTTTTTTACATGGTTAGTGTCTCGAACGGGGGCATCCGCTTGCCCTTCGTACGTTTGTAGTCTATCTGTGGTTAGGAAGGCAGGCGAACCACACACACTGGAAAAAAAAAGGAACGTGTTATATCCGAAATTTTTCATTGATTATTGTTCGTCTTGGCTCGGATTTTTTCTATTCAGGCTACAACCCAAATTTAGAAACCCCTACATTTTTAGACAACCATGATTGAATTTAAGAAAAGAGGGGAAAAAAACCATTGTTCTTTCTTTTCGGACCCTAACTTTTCATTCATTTTCCCCCAAGTTCTTTGCGTTTATGTGGCTTAGATGTGACGTGTGATTTCTTTAATGTTATTGGTAGATGAAATACTCCTTTCCACTCACAGCTTGCATTAATAAATTATTTTAAAAATTCAATCAGAGACTTTATTTTGGTTACATTTATTTTTTTTTTCTAGAAACCTGCAGCATGGTAACTAGATACTATAGTTTATTAAACATAATATAAACAAATCAATAAAGTCCAATGATAACATTAGATATCAATTTTTCTTTTTTTGCCTAAGAGAAAATATAAAAAAATTCGCTCACATGTTCATATTTTCAATTGAAATTTCTTTATGGTAATAAATTTAATTTCTACACAAAAAGTGATTCACCATTTTCATTATAGCACAAAGCATAAAAATAGAAATAAAATTAACTAATTACAATACTAATAATAAATGTTTTAACTTATTTAAAAGTATAAACATATTTAATTATTATTTTAAAAATATTTCTCAAGATATTTATCCAACAATATTTTATCATGTAAGGCTAAAGTATAACAAATTATATTTGACCTCTTATTTAAAAAATACTAATACGTCATTTTTTTTAAATAACAATATTATCATTCAACTTTCATAAACATTTCAAAACTATTATTGAATGTAAAATAGTGTAGTATTAATTTATGTCAACACTATTTTATATCTGAATTTAGGTTGAAAATTTTATAGTTTTTCATAACTAAAGAATTTGAAAATATAGAAAAATTTTAGAACAAATGACAGAAATTAAAGATATTTTATGATTACATTTGTATAAAAATAAAATCTCCACATTTCGACCTTTTAAACCCATAGTAATTCATAATTCATAAGGTGTGGTTGACTTCAACATTGCATGTGACGTCCACGTGCCATTTCCCCGTGATCCGTTGCCTACGTGGCAAAAAAGAGCTTAATTAATTTCTCAAATTTGCCACTTCTATAAATGGTACACCCAACCCTGAGTTACACGTAAGATTACTCATCGTCTCTTTCGTTCGATTGCATTTCCCGAGAAAATAGAATCCGGCCAGACGAATTTTGGACTCTGCTACTGCAATTTGCTAGCATTTCATCGAATCAGCCGTATAGAAATCTCTAAGAAGAGGCAGAGAGAGAAGTGGAAGGAAGGGAGCTGAACGGAGACTCATCGGAAGCCCTCGGTTGGGGCTCAATCTCGACGCTTCTCACCGTAATTTCTTTCTGAAGTGTTTTTATTTGCGCCACTCACCGACTGGATCATTCCTGTCTGAATGTTGATTATTATCTGTCTTTTATCTCTCTCTCTCGGCGTGTGAGTTGTTTGTTAGTGTAATTTCCTCTTGGCCTGAGGAAACAGAGCCGTTCTGTCTTTCTTACTAGGGTTTATCTGAGTTTGTAAGGCAGTTTTTAGAGTTTAGTATAGGAAACGAACGATATTAGAAACCCTAGTTTTCGATAGGTTGTTGGAGTTTACATTTTCAGTGGCTTAGTTTTTGGTTTCAACTTCATGGCATTTGATCAGAATGCAATTCCCACCGGCTTGCGGCCTTTAAATGTAGCTAGAACTTTGGTTGAAGATCCCCATTTAACGCCGGTCGCTACTACCGTTCGAAACCCGCAAATGTTTACCCCCCAGCATCCCTGCGACATTGCCAGTGCAGACACTGTGCCCGTTCCTTGTAAGGGGAACGTCTCCGATATGGGATTTGTTGAGCTAGGATATGGAAATGTGGTTGCTGGTGTTACTGCATGGTGCCCTCGAATGCCTCCTCCCCTTGCGCATACTGCAACGATTCCTGCCGTAGGGTTTGGTTACTGCTCGAATCTGAATGTCATGGGCAATCGGGGTGGTGTCAATGCTATTGAGCTTGCTAGCAGTTGCATGACAGTTGGGATTAATCATAGTACAAATTTGAGTCATCGAGTTGGGGGAGGTGGCATGGAATTTGTGAGCAATAATATCTCAATGGGGTCTGGGGATAGTACCAATTTATGCAATAAGGTGATTGCCAATGGTGATCAGATTAGTAATGATAGTTCTTCTGGATTTAGCTCCCACTTGGAGAATTTGGTTGGTGGGAATTCGGTTGATCAAGTGAGCGAGGAGGGTGGAGATGGTTCCATTTCGAAAAAGAAAGTTAAGTTTATGTGCAGTTTTGGTGGCAAGATTTTTCCTAGACCGAGTGATGGTATGTTGAGATACATTGGAGGACAAACAAGGATTATAAGTGTTAGGAGAGATGTGACTTTCAATGAGCTTGTGCGAAAGATGGTTGATACCTGCGGGCAGGCTGTGGTTATAAAGTATCAGCTCCCCGACGAGGATCTTGACGCTTTAATATCTGTTTCATGCCCTGATGATCTTGATAACATGATGGATGAGTATGAGAAGCTGGTTGAGAGGTCTTCAGATGGATCGGCTAAATTGAGAATATTTTTGTTCTCTGCTTCAGAACTTGACTCTTCAGGTATGGTGCAATTTGGCGATTTGCATGATAGTGGGCAGAGATATGTTGAAACAGTGAACGGGATATTTGATGGTGTTGGTGGCCGTATTACAAGGAAAGAGAGCTTTGCAAGTGCTACCTCAACTCAGAATTCTGACTTAAGTGGGACTGAGGTGATGGATATCGCAAATAACGATCTAGGGGTTGTGAGTGGGCCTCCATCCACAACATTGTCCTTACCTGGAGGAGATTTAGGTACTGCAGTTGGTATTGGCCCCGGATTAGTGAAGGTCGATCCCGTCTCTGCAGTTTTTGTAGATTCCTCTGCTGTTCCATTAAGTATTCCTGTGGTTAACTCTGTTTCTCCTGAAGCCTCTTCCCAGCCTGAGGCGGAGTTAGGAAGATCTGTGCCTGTTACTCTAATGCAGCAGCAACCAGGTATTGACTTTCCTCCACCCGTGTCCCAATTGCAGCCTACTGGTGATCCTCGGCAAGCAGCATGTGTGGACTTTATACAATTGCGTCCACAACTAGGCTTTTCAAACTCCCATCATGTAGGGGCATCTGGGTCTGTGTTTATACAACAGCCAAATACTCTTGGAATTACCCCTCATCAGTTTGTCCCTGCAGTTCACATGACGATGGCTCCCTCTTCTTCTCACCTCAGTATTATGCCAAATTCCTATCAATCCTTGGTTCAATATCCACAGTCTCAGACGGAGTATTTTACTAATGCAAGCACTTTTGGTCCAAGGTTTGTCCAGCTATCTGCAGAACAAGGCTACAAACCACTCCAGGTTTCAGCTCCTCCAGTATCAGTAGGGGTTGGATTTGGTTTACATCAGGTACCGCAATCTGATCAGATAGGTACATGTGATGAATTGGTATCCCATCATCAGGCAACTTTTTCTGAGAAGATTGAGAGGTTGGATGACTGTTACTTTTGCCAGAAAGCAGTGCCACACACTCATTCCAATTCTCCGTTGCAGGATCAAAGAGAGAATTTGACGAACCCTGTATCTGATTCGAAATTTTCGTATTACAGTCATCACCCTGAAGATCATTTAACAGCCCATCCAATGAAAAATATTACAGAAACTGGAGCTTTGGGGCAACAAACTATTGAACATGGTGTTGGAATGCAAACCAGGATCTTTAATCCCATTGATCCAGAAGTTGAAAAACCTTCAGTGGAGGCTATTGGTTTTGCACATCATATTGAGGGCCAACATGAGAATGACGACACTTTAAAAGATCAATGTAATCTTGATCATGGTAGGATCTCAGTTCTCCAGGGTGCTCTTGGGAGGCAAGGTGATATTCGGTCACCCCATGTTGCTGTTGTAGAACAGATTCCTCGGCCTGGTGAAGTTGATACACTCCAGCACCATCATGTAGCTGTAGAGAATCAGTTCCATCCCAATTTAGTCCTGGATAGACACGATATTTGCCTTGGAGGTGCTCCTATCCTTGCTTCAGAGTACAGCACTCACGAAAATCCAAAAGAGTATTCTAATAGTCATCATGGCATTATTCCAAACCAAAATGCTACCCACGCTGGAATTTGTTACGACCATCTCAGACCAATTGTTGGAAATTTGGAAAGTTTAAGTATATGCCCAACTGATATTTGTGCTAATTTGGATCACTGCAAATCACCCATTGAAAGAACTAGGAAGGAAGACAATTTTGGCAGCTGTTCACAACCAGTCTCAGAGAGGGAAGTTCTACTAGATAACAACTTTGTAAAGCCAATAGTGGTTCTCGACCCAAATCACATAAAACCAACTACTTTTGCTTGCTCTTCATCGGAGGTTCCCTATTTGATGAATGAACGACCTCTTGAGTCCAGTGAAGTGGTACAACCTCCTGTCTGGGGCTCTCCCGGAACATTACCACAAACAGAAAATGGGATCCAACATTTAGAATCCAATGAAGTCTATCATATCAGAAATCCCCACTTACTTGACATGAAGACTGAACATATAAATAATGAAGTCCCAGTTTCTGTCGAGTGGAAGGAGGACACTTCTCTATTCGAAGCCAGAATTGTATCTGGTGATGTTGAATCCGTATCTTTGCCTATCAGGACTGGAAATGTGCAGGACACTGTGAATTCACTCTTCAGTAATCAGGATCCTTGGAACTTGCAGCATGATGCTCATCTTTTGCCCCCTAGACCAACTAAAATTCAACCGAGGAATGAAGCCCTTGCCACCCGGGAACCCTTGACAGAGAGTCCTTTCAGGAATATTGGTGAACTAAATGTGGAAACATTACTGGATGGAGTATGTCACCCATTGGTTAACTCAAACAAGGGTACCAATTTCAAGACTGTCCAGTCTGACAAAACTCTTTGTAGTTTTTAATGCATTTATATTGATAATCTTCCTATTATCATGTTTGTGGGTGTGATTAATCTCATATAATTTCCATTAGGCTCTTCAGAGGAACAAATTAGGAAAGATCTTCAAGCTGTTGCTGAGGGTGTAGCTGCGTCTGTTCTTCAGTCAGCTCAATCCTCCAGCTCTGAATTGCATGAAAAAATTGATTCAGTTTGTGAAACGAACACCGAAGGAGATGTTCGAAATAATGATGTGGGTTTGTAACCTAATCTAATATTGAATTTAACCATCCAAGTGGCACAAATGAAAATATGTCATATCTGCTGCCATAGTTATTCTGTTTTCCTGTTTGCTCAGGATGGCAGGACAAGACATTCAGAAAAAGCAAACTTTGGTTTTTCTGTGTCAGAAGGCTTTGGCCGCTTGCAGGTAATACACGGTTCTACATTTTCAACCTTAAGGATGCACTTTATGTTTTAAACTGTCCTGTAATCTTGACATTTTATTTATTTATTTTATTTTGATTTTGATTTTGATTATTATTATTGTGTTTCCCAGGTAATAAAGAATAGCGACCTTGAAGAACTAAGAGAATTAGGTTCTGGCACCTTTGGCACTGTTTATCATGGAAAATGGAGGGGGACTGATGTTGCTATCAAACGAGTCAATGATAGGTGTTTTGCTGGGAAGCCTTCTGAACAAGATCGCATGGTTGTTTTTTAAGTAATTGGCTTTTTTTTTTTCTTTCGTTATTCATGTGTTTTTTTTTTTTTTTTTTTGTTCCTT
Organism: Benincasa hispida; assembly: GCF_027475165.1. Taxonomy (NCBI): domain Eukaryota; kingdom Viridiplantae; phylum Streptophyta; class Magnoliopsida; order Cucurbitales; family Cucurbitaceae; genus Benincasa; species Benincasa hispida. The sequence continues at coordinate 20,869,163 of NC_143479.1, read as the reverse complement.
TACTCAAGTCCTGTATATTGGTTTGTATTGTACCAGAGAGAGGATTTTTGGAATGAAGCAATTAAGCTTGCTGATTTGCACCACCCAAATGTGGTTGCTTTTTACGGTGTTGTGCTTGATGGCCTTGGGGGCTCTGTGGCAACAGTAACAGAATATATGGTTAATGGCTCGCTCAGAAATGCTTTGTTGAAGAATGAACGGTAACTATTATTTTCTCCTTTCATATGTTTAATTTATTTGAAGTTGCAGAAGAATATATCTACACCCTTAGATTAAGTCATAAAATACTACTGATCCAGGAGTCTTGACAAGCGTAAGCGTGTCTTGATTGCTATGGATGCGGCTTTTGGAATGGAATACCTGCACAGAAAGAATATAGTGCACTTTGATTTGAAAAGTGACAATCTACTGGTCAACCTTCGAGATCCTCATCGCCCAATATGCAAGGTTTGTTGTATTGCTGATAATAACAGAATCATCATTGTAGTGCATTCCATTTAGTTAAAATATTGATTTTCTTTTTGTTTTTTTAAATAAAGCGGGAGGATATAAAGGGTGCTGTCATTAATCATTATTATTCGAGCCCAATAGACACCTTTGCAAATATTTAATACCATAACTTCTCTTAATACACACACATCAGTGAGAGAATCATGTACCATTGTGATGCAGTTTTATCATATTTTTCAGTAAAGCATCAGGACAAAGGAATTTGTGCTCGTTTACCAAATAATTTATCTATATCTTGATAGGGGTCTACTTTGGTAACTTTTTCTTCACGGTGTTATGCAATCTTAGACACTTCATTGTACTCTTATAAAAAAAAATGAAAATACCAAAAATGGTTATTTAGGATCTGCCAGGCTGATTTTTCCTCAGCCATCAGGACTTGAGATGCTTCATTGTAATTGTATAAAGAATGCTTTTTGAAACATGAAGACCACCTGGGTCGTCTTTAATTATATACTTAGTTAAAAGGAAAGATTTATGACATGTAATTGGGGGAGTTTTTTGGGAGCATAGAGGCCCAAAAGAAAGAGGAAATCTAGAGTCGTCTGAAATAAAAATTGTAGGGTATTATTTTCAAAGAGGAAATTTGGTGGACACAAAAAATAAATTTAAATTGGAAGAAGGGGAGGAAAAGCTTCCTATTTCTAAAATCCTTATGGAGGATGGTAAAAGTTTGGCTGCTGAACAAGAAGATTGGAGGAGTTTATTCCCCCCAAATGTCTACAAGAGATTATATATATATTCCCTAGAATTGCCTATATTGGAGTCATATCTCATCCATGGGTTTTTGTGTTTAGAAGATTATTGTGGGAAGTTATGGAAATCGAGGAGCTGGAGATTTAACATCAATGAGATTGAAGCCACTGCTAATGAATAAGAGCCAAAACCGAAGCTAGAAGTAAAGGGGTATGAAATTGGAGCATTTGATTGTGGGGATGGCAGAAGTAGTGAACCAAACACGAGAGATGCATTATGCACACAAGGGGATAATGAGTTGAATGGATTTCAATTGAAAAAGAAGAAGAAAAAAGTATTGAACGAGTTGAATGGATTTCAATTGGAGACATTGGGAATTTGAACCCAATGTCTGAAAAACGTGAATCAGGGTGACTGGAGATGGAGAAATTTGAACCCATACGAATTCAAGTAGGGGCTAATGGACTATTACACTAGTAAGGGAGTGAGAGCTTGGGAAAATCTTCAGAGTTCAATCTGAATTACGAAGGGATCGAGTTCGGCTGGTATTATGGACCCAATTCTGGAATTCCTAGAGCGTCCACAGTAAGGCCCATTTTGGGAAGATAAAATAGATACCATCATACCATTCTACTGGTGTGCCTTTGGTGATTTAATCTGTTTGTCATTTCATATATTTGAATGGAGCACGATGGTATTTGTTGTCATGAATATTAAAATCTCATGCTGATTCATTACTAGTATTGGTTCAAAATTTTTTGTTTCTCAGTCCAAGAAAATTATCAGTTTGAAATTTTAAGTATAAAATTTTTGGAAGAGCTGTGTTTATGCTGCTTTTGTGCCTCAAGGTCGGTGACTTAGGCCTATCAAAGGTGAAACGTCAGACATTGATATCAGGTGGTGTGCGGGGCACACTTCCATGGATGGCACCCGAGCTTTTGAATGGGAGCAGCAATATGGTGTCCGAAAAGGTATGCTAATACCTTTTACTCCTTGCAGTAGTTTCCCCTTGTACCACGTGTGCAATTAAAATGGATGATTTGGTACTTGTGTTCATAGGTCGATGTGTTTTCCTTTGGTATTGTCTTGTGGGAGCTCCTTACTGGAGAAGAACCTTATGCAAATTTGCATTATGGAGTTATTATAGGTAAATCCTTGATATCTGCATCTTGTCTCATGCCATTATTCTGTAAGCATTTTATTTTGTTGTAGACAAAATTGTTAAAAGGCATCTCAACTGTTTAAGCCATATATGCTCAACCAAGAACAATAAGTTAGAGTTTAGAGTTTGGATCTTCCACTCCCACATCTTGTTGAACTAAAATTTTCTCAACTTAAAATTCAGGTGGCATAGTAAGCAACACGTTGCGACCGGAAGTACCGGAGTCTTGTGATCCAGAATGGAGGTCACTGATGGAGAGATGCTGGTCATCAGAGCCATCAGAGAGGCCAAGCTTCACTGAAATTGCACATGAACTGCGCTCCATGGCTGCAAAAGCTCCTCCAAAAGTACCCAACCAGCTGCAGTAGCTGTCTTCACTCAACCTCATCTCCCAGTTCTGGAGTAAATTTAGGCATATTACTTCTCTGATGGCCCTTTCCTGTTCGCCTATGTTTCAGAATTGCGAAATACAAGTACGTTGCTCAAATTTTGGGATTCGGTAGATATTACATGATCTTTTTACTACTAACAGAAAGAGAGATAGGTCAGAGTAGTTAGGAATGCAAGCATAATACCTTTTCAATTCGCAGCTGCTTAGATTATGATTATTTGTTTAGCATTCTTTTGCCTTCCAAATTTGGTACTAATTTCTTTGATACACTTCTTTTTCTTTGACAATATTTTAAATGTTATACACAAAGAAAAGGAAAAAAAAAATCCATAGATTTGGGTTTCTCATCTTCCCTCTGATTTGGTGGGTGGGAAGCAAGGCAATATGAGTTATTATTATATATTTTTTAAAAATATATTATTATTATTTATTATCGTTATCATTATTATTGTTTACGAAAACAACTTTCATTGGAAAAAAAAAAAAAAAAAGAATATACCGGTATATTAAAAACCAAGCCCACAAAAAGGGAAAATTCTACTACAAGAAGAGGCTCCAACTATGTAACAAAATACCTATAGGATCCAAGATTCTTCGAGATCAAAGCCCATAGAGAGACATGAAAACGATCAAGGGACCAAACATTCGAAGGATTTCTATCCACACCCCTAAACGCTCTTCTATTTTGGTCACCCACAAAATACATAAGACCACTTCCACCCCTGCACACCATAAAAAAACCTTTCCTCCCAAAAGGTGGATTGAGAGGAACTTCTCGATCATAGTACTGACATACTCACAGAGCTAGAAAATATGGTCTATAAGTGTTCTTCTGCCTTCTGACGGAGAATACAACAAAAAGGTGCAACAAAGTGAAGGTATTTTCCTCATAAGTCTATGCAATGTGTTAGCACGGTTGTGAAGAACCTCACCTTCTTAGGGAGCTTAATCTAACGTGTTGATCCTTCTTCCTTCGGGTGTCCGTCTATTCGGTTCCTTAGCAAAGCATTATGAGTAGGGCACCATGATAAAATTTTTAGAGCTTTTAAGAACATCAGATTTGATCTTATCATTTCTACTATTATACATAAAATTTACAACTTTTTATATATTGCTGGCTACTGTTTTCATATTCTGGTAGGTGTTTATTTTCCTCTCTCTTCTGAACAACATACTCTTTTTTTTCTGCTCAGCCTTGTTCTTTACCAAACTCTTCACCAAACAACTAAAAGAAACAGTTGGGATCTTGAAGGTGATGTTTGGATTAGTTCAAAACATGTTTTCATTAATATGTGGGTGACACTTGGCAGTGGTATGATTGAAAAAATTCTCTGAAAATGGCTCCCACTTTTGGGAGTTCATTCAGTCCACTCTTGGACAACAAATTGTTGCCAGCATTTTTCCTTTTTTTTTTTTTTTTTAAAAAAAAGGATTATGAATATGATTCTTATCCCAACTCTATAGGCTTTTTTCTGTCTATTGACTTTTAATATTTGATACTCCATTATTTATGTCCAATGAATCCTTTTAAAATAAGACCTTTTTCATTAAAAGAACGCACGAATATGAATATATTGAGATATTGACATGGTGACAACTTTTTTTTTCTTTTTTTTTTTTGAAATAAAAAATTAGGACTAAAAATAGCTTTTCTTAGGATATATTTAGGAAAATTGGGCCAATGATTTAATATCTAGATCTATAATGTCAAATGACCCCTTTTTTAAAAAAATTGTCAATTGATCTTCTGTTGACGTTATCACAGTATGAGATTACAAGAATTGTCCCTGATAACTGTCTCGTTCTTGCTACTTGGATCTCGCTCTCGCTGTCTGTCTATCTTCCATCGTGATGTGATTTGTCACTGTACGATTGATTTGACAATTTTTACGAAATCTGTCTACAACTTAAAATCGTTAACACACAGCAAATATGTAATGGTGAATTCTTTAAATCTAAACTTCATTTGAAGTGTCATTTTGTTGAACGGAGATTTATTGAACGAGGTTTTTCAGAACGGAGTTTTTTTGGAACCAAACAGAGTTTTCAGAATGGGTTTTTCAGAATGGAACAGATTTTTCTTGAACTTGGTTTCATTGGTGTTTGTAGAAACGTGGTCTTAAAAAAGGTATGTAAATAGACAATGTAAATAGTATAACGAAAGGGCTGTGAGAAAGAGCGACAACGAGAAAGGTGGATAGAGAGGAAGACAGCGAGAAAGGTGGCGAGAGCGAGATTGAGCGACAGCGAGAGAGCGAGATACAATGAGAGCGAGAATAATTGGGAGCGACAGCGAGAGGGATCCATGTGTATTACCATCTGCTTAATAAAAAATATTCTCTTGTTTTGTAGGATGACAGAAAGGTGTGTACTAATTTGATACGAAGGTCATTGGGATGAGAACCATAATTTTTATATTTGTGACAAGCTAACATGAATCATTGTGCCTATTACCTTGAAGAATGAAGAATTTAAAGCTCACATTTACAGGGTTGCAAATGTAAGTCGTTTAGAGTTTGATGTTGTTATGGGAGTTAAATATAAGCTTGACTTTGAAGTCCCTCCACAGTACATACAGAATGACGGTGATGTTCGCTTCCTTCTTTTTTGGGACGATCTTTCTAAAGTTCAACTATATGTAACGTTAAAATCATACAACGACGAAAATGTGAATATGAGTCATGATGGTACAGGTGTAGACAGACAATACGAGGTATCATATGAGCTTAATCGAGAAGATGGTGATATTTCATTGTCTATAAATACTCAACCATCATCATTATCAATAGACAATGACAGCATACTTGAATTTTATGGATTGTGATTCTTCAGAAGAGCGTGATCCTTTCGTGGTTGATAATGAAAGATCAGTATGATTGAATTCTATGGACTGTGGTCCTTCAGAGGTGCATAGACCTTCAGTGGCTGTTACTGAGAGATCAACATGATTGAATTCCATGTCTTCATGTCGTTGAGGGAAATTGATTATGCCTGGTACCTCTTCATCTGAGACAGATGTTGAAGTTGGTCAAATTTTTTTGAGTAAGAGTGATTTAAAAATGAGATTGTCTATTCTGTCCATAAACAATAATTTTGAATATAAGGTAAGGAAGTCAACTAGGTCTTTGTTTACTATCAAATGTATAGAGGATAATTGTAAGTGGAGCATTCGTGTAGTGAAAATTCCAGGGTGTGACATATTTAAGATCACGAAGTATATGCGGTCACACACATGTTCTATTGGGATTTTAAATCATGACCATAGACAAACAACGGCTGCGGTAGTTGGTGAACTGACCAAAGACAAGTTTACAGGTATAGGACGTGTTTATAAACCTCGTCACATCGTTGAGGATATGAGGAAAGAGTACGAAGTAAACATAAGTTATAATAAGGCGTGGTGTGCAAGGGAAACCACTTATGCTCTCGCTAAGGGTACTCCAGAAGAGTCGTACGTTGTTTTACATGTATATGGTGAAGTGTTAAAAATGGAGAATCTAGGTACAAGGTTTGAAATCGAACTTGAAAATGATGTCCATTTCAAGTACATGTTTATGGCATTAAGACCTTGTATTAGAGATTTTTCAAGTTGTCAACCTGTGATAATTGTTGATGGATCGCATCTGTAGGAAAATACAAATGGGCCATGTTGGTCGGCGTTTCCATGGATGGCAACAACCAAGTTTACTCACTAGCATATGCCATAGTGGACAATGAAACTGATCGAGCTTGGAAATGGTTTAGGTCGAACTTGAAGTGTGCCATTGGAGAACCCCCTAACTTGGTGTTCGTGTCCGATCGAGCGGTATCTATTGGTAATGTCATTCATGCAGTTTTTTCCACGACATTTCATGGATTGTGCACATACCACCTAGAAAATAATATTCTTTACAACTTTAAGGACAATACGATTGTTGGGATGTTCAAGGATGTAGCCATGGCATTTCGCATGTCAGTTCCAAGCACACTGGGACCAACTACGTACTTTTCGAAATGGTGCAGTATCGAAATATTTGGGGGATATTGGTCTTGAAAGGTGGGCACGCGTTTACCAAACAGAACGAAGATACGATAACTTGACGTCTAATAGTGTAGAATGTTTCAATTCATTGACCAAAGAATATCGACAGCTGCACATAATGTGCTTATTGGAACATATTCGAGGCCTCACACAGTCATTGTTTTATGAATGGAGAAATTATTGGGCATCTCGAACGATGTCACACTTGGTCTACTGTGAAAATCGATTAGCAACTGAGTGTGACAAGGGCAAATGATATCGAGTTGAACCGATTGATTGTTATAGGATCCATGTGTGGGACAATCGATTAGACGGTATTGTAAACCTCCATATGAAGGAATGCATATGCAAGGAATTCGACTCACTCAGTATCCCATGTTCGCATGCAATTGTGACTGCGCGAGAACGAACATCCCCATCCATGGTTTGTGCAGTCTATTCTATAGCATTAACTCCCTCATGGCTGCTTATACAGAGCCCGTAAAACCACTCGGTCACATATCTGAAAGGAAGAGACCTTCGGGTTATGTGGAAAAGCATATTGCACCTCCTAGAAGAGTGGTACAGGTCGGGTGACAAAGAGTACAAAGAATATCATCAAGAGGAGAACAACGTAGATAAATAAAATGTGGTAGGTGTGGGAACTACGGGCATCATCGACAAAACTGTAGTGAACCGCTCACGTCCAGGCGACCTACTGATTCTGATCCAAACGATTCAAATGTCGGTCAATTGTAATTATCTATGTGCCACTTGTAATCCTCAAAACTATAACTTTCTATGTGTCACATTAATCCTCAAAACTGTAATTTTCTATGTGCCACTTGTCTATTCATGAATCTCTTCAAAGTATCGCTTATCTCGCTCTCCCTTTTATAAGTTTAATTAAGTGGTTGTCTATTCATGAATCATTCTAGAAACGTCTCACTCTCGTTAATCTCGCTATCACTTGTAATCCCTTTTAAAATGTCTCGCTTACAAGTTTAATTACTAAAGTTTGTTTATTCATGAATCTCTTCAAATGTCTCGCTTATCTCACTCTCGCTTTTATAAGTTTAATTAATTTGTTGGCTATCCATGAATGAATCTTCCTGGAAATGCCTCGCTCTCTCTGGATCTCGCTCTCGCTTACACAACTTTTCCGCAAGTTTGTCTATTTGTGTTACTCAAATGCTTGTCTATTCATGTTAGTTCTACACTAACAATTTAAATAACATGTTAGTAAAATTACATCAATAATATATATAATATACATGTATGTCAATAATATGGAGTGTTCGTCCACAATTGACATGCCAATTGCATCCTATAGTCACTCATCTTCTCCTGAGTGATTACAGATGGGGCACTACCAGTCACTAAATGTTCTAAGAATTTTACAACAAATATTCCACAATCTAATGACCTGTGTTGTGTATTCGTAGAGGTAGGTCGGGATATCTTCCAACAAGACGTTTCTATATTCGGCTTCCAACGTTTCAAGTCACAATAGTGAAGAAGCGATGGTAGGGTGTAAGTTTACAGTTCAAGGAAGACTCTAGCTTCTTCTTTGATGTCATAGACGGTAGTGAATCAAATACGAACAACCGACTTTTATTTAGATCGAATGCAATCAACATCCAATGTTGATCGATGTTTGTTGTTGTATACACGAAGTCCACATCTGACCATTTGACATCGAATTTATCCATGACATAATCTGAAAATGTCTCTTCCCCTCACGCTACGGTAGCATGCAAATTCGACTTGTTCTTAATATGTTTGTAGACCCAATATCGCGAATTTAGGTGACTCTACACGAGGAAAAGGACATTAAAAACACATAATAGTCAAATTCCTATTCAGAAGTGCAGTAAATGGTTATCGTTATTTCAATTGGCAGGATGGTGAAGCTGGCCATACATATGTCTGGTCGCCTATAGAATTTATCTTTTATGAACTGAAATAGGATATTTAGAGTTTGCATCCAGAACAAGATAGACATTAGGAGAGGGGAGTAAACTATATGTACTTGGTAAAAAGGACAAGGATCGTAAACTTATGCCACACTCAACCCATGAACTTGGTTCGGTCAACTCCTAAAAAAAGGATTTGGATGATGACCGAACTGCATTTTCTCGAACCTTGTTGTCCGTATTCTTATCGGCAATCCAGTTCACCATTTCCTTGAATATAGCAGCTGGAACTTCATGCTCCAAGGAGTATTGGATCGTCGCTTTAATCTATATCGTAGGTACCTTAGGGAGAGGGTATTTAATATTTGGACGATCCAAAGGAAGTTGAATCTTAATTTTCTTCTCTTTTGTTATTTTCTTTTTTGGTTCGACGGGAGGTGTGTATTTATCAACGGCCTTTCTCTTACGTGTTGTTTTTCTACTCTCGACCATAACCTACAGAAATATAACAAAATGGTGAACATGTCGAATAACAAATATGAAGAAAGAAAAATTTTAATCACATACTGATCATACCTGTGAATCGAGATGTAGGGTGTTAGAGGAGGTCGTGATATCAAGCTGTAGAGATGAATTGAAAGGTAGAAGTGGGTTAGGTGACATAGATGGAGGTGGGGTAGGTGACCTATGTACAAGTTGGGTGGGTGACCGAGATAGAGCTGAGATGGGGGACATGGTGACATCGTGGCCTGTCTATGGAGTGAGGGGACCTCGTCGCCTCAAACATCGTGGAACCGTTCATAGATTGTAATAGAGACAAAATAGTTGACAATTGTGCTTTGATGTCTCTCGTGTCTGTCTCCAGGTTCGATACACGGGCATCCAAGCTCGATATTAAGCTGCCAATGCTCCGCAGGTACGAATATACATCAGGATCGACATTGCCTCTCTCCCTGTGGTCGGAAACCTCAGGCTCGGAACGAGCCTCCTCTGGGACAGAACATTCCTCCTCAGGCTCAGGACGTACGTTACCCACCAACACATTATGAAACATATCCTCGCTAGGGGTGTAAGTAGGCTGGTGGATGTTTTGATCCCCATCAAATTCATCGTCTCTCACTCCACCTTCTGAATTACCCTGCTATTCACCTTTCCCACCTTCTGAACTATTCTCTAAACTACTGCCACTCTTTGAATTACTAGAGTTTCCTGAACTCTCAGTGTTGGAGTGTGCTTGTCTTACGGCCCGTCTATCAATTGGGGTGTCCCGAAACTCCTTTTCAGCATCGGATATGACAATATCCTCTTTGACTTTTGTCTGCATTAAGGAACCCAGTAAGACGGTTAGTGTACATTTAACAATCAAATAAACATATTGTGGCTAGATAGATTACACTTATATTTTGAGACTAAAAAATGTCTCTCTCGAGTGCTTTGAATGACATCGAGTGGAAGCATGACCACCGTAATATACGAGGCACAACCACCTTGCTCTCTCGAGTGGCAATGTTCCCTACTATTGACGATAGGATCTCGTATGTCCACACCTAAATCCAAACAACTCAAATTTATAACTATGTTAATGTTAAACCAAAGATAAAGTTAAGTTAAGGAACATTTACCTGGAATGCTTGGGGAAATCTACGGAGCGAGTACTTAACAACGTAATTTTTATTTCCCCTCACCTTCTCTTTGTGTAAACCAACCTTATCGTTCAGTGTAGTCTTCAGGGCGTTGAGTGTCCTCTCCCAAATAATTGTACCCCAATCAAGATTGTTGTAGTAATCTATGTCTTCAACATCGTCAAATAGAGTACGATCAACAACATTCTTTTTCTTGTTTTTACCCATCATTGCAACCTCTGTGTAATATACTAGGGTAATTTTAACAGCATCATCGTCATTTTCAAATACCAAAATTTTGTATTCTTCTTCAAGTAAATTCAAGTGGAATGCGTCTGAGGTCAACCGATTACCAAAGTACCTCGTCAAAACTTCTTGTGAGGACTCCTCACTCTATACAACTCGCGTAGGAGACCGTCACAAACCAGTGATCAATAAAAAGTCGTCCTTCGAAAATGTGACGACCTTTCCTCTGACAAAGAAACTAATCGAGTCCACTCCTGACTTCTTCACTTCCCCCAATAACATATGGTGGATTAGTGGGTTGTTGAATACAAGTTCAACGTCTACAAAGCGACCAAAAACTGTTTTCTTGAACATCTCTAATTGTCTTTCGGTAAGCTTCTCCTTTACAATCTTGTTGGCATTGACAACGTGGGCCAGGCATGTTACTTGCCCAGGAAACCTATCAACTTCACGAATTTTCAAAGATTTTGACATCTTAAATTACTCCTGCATTGTATGAACATTCAATTTATCAGTTAACAGGTTCATACTAAAAAATCACTAACAAAACATACTGTTAAAGTTTCACTCTCGCCAATCTAGTTAATCTCGCTCTCACTAATCTCTCTTTCTCTAATCTCGTTAATCTCGCCTTCTCTTATCTTACTCTAGCCCATCTCGCTTTCGCTCATCTATCTCGCTTTTTATAAAATTCCCCCCTGCCCTCTTTTTTAAAGAACTGTCAATTGACCTTCTACTTACGTCATCATGATATGAGATTACAAAAATCCCCCTCTAGTCTATACGATAATCATGCGCTCAAACTCAATGGTCGTCCCACGCTCAAAATTTTCGTTCAAATGTCGTTCAATCTCACTCTGCAAAACCATTGTCCATCTACTATCGTAATCGAAGTTCTCTACTGGGTTAGTGAATTTAATTTTTGTCTTGCATGTTGTGTTGCATTTGTTTAGGTTGGTTTCGTTTGATCGGTCGTCACGTTCATAATTGGTTTTGGGGTTTAATCGGCCGTGTCTGTTTTTTATTTTGGGTTTCGATGTGTTCTGCATTGGTTGAGGATGAAGAAGATATAATTAGAGTCAGACAAGATAGTGGACGAGTTTTGCGAGAGCGAGACGGGCAAAAGCGAGATGGGATAGAGCGAGACGAGCGAAAGAGAGATGGGCTAGAACGAGATAAGAGAGAGCGAGATTAGCTAGCTTGGCGAGAGCGAGACTTTAACTATATGTTTTGTTAGTGATTTTTTTAGTACGAACCTGTTAACTAATAAATTGAATGTTCATACAATGCAGTGTAATTTAAGATGTCAAAATCTTTGAAAATTCGTAAGTTGATAGGTTTCCCAGGCAAGTAACGTGTCTGGCCCACGTTGCCAATGTCAACAAGATTATAAAGGAGAAGCTTACCGGAAGGAAATTAGAAATGTTCAAGAAAATAGTTTTTGGTCACTTTGTAGACATTGAACTTGTATTCAACAACCCACTAATCCAACATATGTTATTGAGGGAAGTGAAGAAGTCAGGAGTGGACTCGATTAGTTTCTTTGTCAGAGGAAAGGTCGTCACATTTTCGAAGGACGACTTTTTATTGATCACTGGTTTGTGGCGGTCTCCTACACGAGTTGTACGGAGAGGGGAGTCCTCACAAGAAGTTTTGACAAGGTACTTTGGTAATCGGTCGACCTCAGATGCATTCTACTTGAATTTACTTGAAGAAGAATACAAAAATTTGGTATTTGAAAATGACGATGATGCTGTTAAAATTACCCTAGTATACTACACAGAGGTTGCAATGATTGGTAAAAATAAGCAAAAGAATGTTGTTGATCGTACTCTATTTGACGATATTGAAGACATAGATTACTACAACAATCTTGATTGAGGTACAATTATTTGGGAAAGGACATTCAACGCCCTGAAGACTGCACTGAACGACAAGGTTGGTTTATACAAGGAGAAGGTAAGGGGAAATACAAATTATGTTGTGAAGTACTCGCTCCGTAGATTTTCCCAAGCATTCTAGATAGATGTTCCTTAACTATACTTTATCTTTGGTTTAATATTAACATAGTTATAAATTTGAGTTGTTTGGATTTAGATGTGGACGTACGAGATCCTATCGCAATAGTAGGGAACGTTGCCACTCGAAAGAGCAAGGTAGTTGTGCCTCGTATATTATGGTGGTCATTCTCCCACTCGGTGTCGTTCAAAGCACTCGAGAGAGACATTTTTTAGTCTCAAAATATAAGTGTAATCTATCTAGCCACAGTATGTTTATTCGGTTGTTAAATGTACACTAACCATCTTACTGGGTTCCTTAATGCAGACAAAAGTCAAAGAGGGTCTTGTCATGTCCGATGCTGAGAAGAAGTTATGGGACACCCCAATTGATAGACAGGCTGTAAGACAAGCACACTCTGACACTGAGAGTTCAGAGAGCTCTAGTAGTTTAGAGAATAGTTCAGAAGGTGGGGAAGGTGAACAACGGGGTAATTCAGAAGGTGGAATGAGGGATGACGAATCTGATGGGGACTAAAATATCTGCTAGCCTACTTACACTCCTAGCGAGGATATGTTTCATGATGTGCTGGTGGGTGACGTACGTCTTGAGCCTTAGAAGAAGTGTTCTGTCTCGAAGGAGGATCGTTCTGAGCTGAGGTGTCGGGCCACAGGGAGGGAGGCAATATTGATCCTAATATATCTTCGTACCTGCGGAGCATTGACAACTCAATATCGAGCTTAGATGCCCGTGTATCGAACCTGAAGACGAACACGAAAGACATCAAAGCACAATTGTCAACTATTTTGTCTCTATTACAGTCTATGAAAGGTTCCACGGTTTTTTAGGCGACGAGGTCTCCCACTCCACAGATAGGCCACGATGCCACCATATCCCCCATCTCGACTCTATCTCAGTCACCCACCTAACCTATACATAGGTCACCTACCCCACCTCCACCTAAGTCACCTACCCCACCCCTACCTCTCAATTCATCTGTACAGCTTGATATCACAACCTCCTCTAACACCCTACATCTCAATTCACAGATATGATCATTATGTGATTCAAAAATTTCATTCTTCATATTTGTTATTCGACATGTTCACCATTTTGTTATATTTCTGTAGGTTATGGTCGAGAGTAGAAAAACAACACGTAAGAGAAAGGCCGTTGATAAATACACACCTCCCGTCGAACCAAAAAAGAAAATAACAAAAGAGAAGAAAATTAAGGTTCAACTTCCTTTGGATAGTCCAAATATTAAGTACCCTCTCCTTAGGATACCAACGATACAATTTAAGGCGACGATCCAATACTCCTTGGAGCATGAGGTTCCAGCTGTTATAATCAAGGAAATGGTGAACTGAATTGTCGATAAGAATACGGACAACAAGCTTCGAGAAAATGCATTTCGACCATTATCCAAATCTTTTTTCCAGGAGTTGACCGAACCAAGTTCATGGGTTGAGTGAGACATAAGTTTACGTTCCTTGTCTTTTTTACCAAGTACATATAGTTTACCACCCTCTCCTAACGTATATCTTATTCTAGATGCAGACCCTAAATATCCTATTTCAGTTTATAAAAGATAAATTTTATAGGCGACCAGACATGTGTATAGCCAGCTTCACCATCCTACCAATTGGAATAATGGTAACCATTTACTGCACTTCTGAATAGGAATACGTTAGTTGACTATTATATGTTTTTAATGTTCTTTTCGTCGTGTAGAGTCACCTAAATTCTCGAGATGAGGTTTACAAACATATTAAGAACAAGTCGACTTTGTATGTTGCCGTAGCATGGGGGGAAGAGACATTTCCGGATTATGTCATGGGTAAATTCGATGTCAAGTGGTCAGATGTGGACTTCGTGTATACGGCAACAAACATCGATCAACATTGGATGTTGATTGCATTCGATCTAAATTGAGGCCGATTGTTCGTATTTGATTCATTATCGTCTATGACATCGAAGAAGAAGCTGGAGTCTTTCCTTGAACCGTTGACTTACAGCTACCATCGCTTCTTCACTACTGTGACTTGAAACGTTGGAAGCTAGACATAGAAACGTCTCGTTGGAAGATATCCCGACCTACATTTACGAATACACAACACGGGTCGTTAGATTGTGGAATATTTGTTGTAAAATTCTTAGAACATTTAGTGATTGGTAGTGCCCTATCTGTAATCACTCAGGAGAAGATAAGTGACTATAGGATGCAATTGGCATGTCAATTGTGGACGAATACTCCATATTATTGACGTACATGTATATTATGTATATTATGTATACTATTGATGTAATTTTACTAACATGTTATTTAAATTGTTAATGTAGAACTAACATGAATAGAAAAACATTTTAGTAACATAAATAGACAAATTTGAGGAAAGTTGTGTAAGTGATAGCGAGATTAGCGAGATTAGCGAGAGCGAGATCCAGAGAGAGCGAGACATTTCTAGGAAGATTCATTCATGAATAGCCAACAAGTTAATTAAACTTATAAACGCGAGAGTGAGATAAGCGAGACATTTGAAGAGATTCATGAATAGACAAACTTTAGTAATTAAACTTATAAGCGAGACATTTTAAAAGGGATTAGCGAGAGCGAGACGTTTCCAGAATGATTCATGAATAGACAACCACTTAATTAAACTTATAAAAGGGAGAGCGAGATAAGCGATACATTTGAAGAGATTCGTGAATAGACAAGTGGCACATAGAAAATTACAATTTTGAGGATTCAAGTGGCACATAGAAAGTTACAGTTTTGAGGATGACAAGTGGCACATAGACAATTACAATCGACCAACATTTGAATCATTTAGATCAGAATCAGTAGGTTGCCCGAACGTGAGCGGTTCACTACAGTTTTGTCAATTATGCCTGTAGTTCCCACAGCTACCACATTTTATTTGTCTGCGTTGTTCTCCTCTTGATGATATTCTTTGTACTCTTCGTCGCCCAACCTGTACCACTCTTCTAGGAGGTGTAATAGGCTTTTCCACATATCTCGGAGGTCTCTTGCATTCAGATATGTGACCGAGTGGATTTATGGGCTCTGCATAAGCAACCATGAGGGAGTCAACGCTATAGAATGGACTGCATAAACCATGGATGGGAATGTTTCGTTCTCCCGCAGCCACAATTGCATGCGAACATGGGATACCGAGTGAGTCAAATTCCTTGCATGTGCATTCCTTCGTATGCAGGTTTACAATACCATCCAATCGATTGTCCTGCACATGGATCCTATAACAATCAATGGGTTCAACTCGATATCGTCTACCCTTGTCACACTCAGTTGCTAATCAGTTTTCATAGTAGATCGAGTGTGACGTCGTTCAAAATGCCCAATAATTTCTCCGTTCATAAAACCATGACTGGATGAGGCCTCAAACATGTTCCAATAAGCACATTATGGGCAGCTATCGATATTCTTTGGTCAATGAATTGAAACACACTGCACTATTGGATGTCATATTATCGTATCTTCATTCTGTTTGGTAAACACGCGCTCACCTTTCAAGACCAATATCCTCCAAATATTTCGATACTGCACCATTTCGAAAATGCGTAGTTGGTCCTAGTGTGCTTGGAACTCTGACATACGAAATGCCTTAGTTGCATCCTTGAACATCCCAACAATCATATTGTCTTTAAAGTTGGAAAGAATATTATTTTCTAGGTGGTATGTGCACAATCCATGAAATGTCCTGAGAAAACTGCACGAATGACATTGCCAATAGATACCGCTCGATCGGACACAAACACCAAATTAGGGGGTTCTCCAATGGCATACTTCAAGTTTGACATAAACCACTTCCAAGCTCGATTAGTTTTATTGTCCAATATGGCATATGCTAGTGGGTAAACTTGGTTGTTGTCATCCATGGAACTGCCAACCAACATGGTTCCTTTGTATTTTCCTTTCAAATGCGATCCATTAACAATTATCACAGGCTGACAACTTGAAAAACCTCTAATACAAGGCCCTAATTCCATGAACATGTACTTGAAATGGACATCATTTTCAAATTCGATTTCAAACCTTGTACCTGGATTCTCCATTTTTAACGCTTCACCATATGCATGTAAAACAACGTACGACTCTTCTGGAGTACCCTTAGCGAGAGCATAAGCGGTTTCCCTTGCATACCATGCCTTATCGTAACTTATGTTTACGCCGTACTCTTTCCTCATATCCTCAACGATGTGACGAGGATTATAAACACGTCCTATACCTGTAAACTTGTCTTTGATTAGTTCACCAACTACCGCAACCGTTGCTTGTTTATGGTCATGATTTAAAATTCCAATAGAACATGTGTGCGACCACATATACTTCGTGATCTTAAATATGTCACACCCTGGAATTTTCACTGCACGAAGACTCCACTTACAACTATCCTCTATACATTTGACAATAAACAAAGACTTAGCTTACTTCCTTACCTTATATTCAAGTTATTGTTTATGGACAGAATAGACAATCTCATTTTTAAATCACTCTTAAGAAGAAAAAAAAATTGACCAACTTCAACATCTGTCTCAGATGAAGAGGTACCAGACATAATCAATTTCCCTCTACGACATGAATACATGGAATTCAATCCTGTTGATCCCTCAGTAACAGCCACTATAGGTCTATGCACCTCTAAAGGACCACAATTTATAGAATTCAATTCTACTGATCTTTCATTATCAACTACGGAAGGATCACGCTCTTCTGAAGGACATAATCCATAAAATTCAAGCCTGTTGATCTCTTATTACCAAGCACAGGTCTGTTACATTGAGTTTCTTTTTCCAAGTCCACTGCATGAATGTTGTCATTGTCTATTGATAATGTTGATGGTTGAGTGTTCATAGACAATGAAATATCACCCTCTTCTCGGTTAAGCTCATATGGTACCTCGTATTGTCTATCTACACCTGTACCATCATGACTCATATTCACATGTTCTCCGTGGTATGATTTTAGCGTTACATATAGATGAACTCTAGAAAGATCGTCCCAGAGAAGATGGAAGTGAACATCACCGTCATTCCGTATGTACTATGGAGGGGCTTCAAGGTCAAGCTTATATTTAACTCTCATAACAACATCAAACTCTGAGCAACTTACATTTGCAACCTTGTAAATGTGAGTTTTAAGTTCTTCATACTTCAAGTTAATAGGCACAACGATTCCTGTTAGCTGGCCTCCAACATACAAATTTTGGTTCTCATCCCAATGACCTCCGTATCGAATTAGTACACACTTTTTTGTCATCCTACAAAGCAAGAGAACATTTTTTATTAAGCAGATAGTAATACACATGGATCTTTCTCGCTCCCGTGACTCTCGCTCTCGTTCTTGTTGTATCTCACTCTCACGTTGTCGCTCAATTTCGCTTTCTCCACTTTCCTCGTTGTCGCTCTCTCTCTCCACCTTTCTCATTGTCGCTCTTTCTCACACCCCTTTCGTTATGCTATTTACATTGTCTATTTACATACCTTTTCTGAGACCACGTTTTTACAAATACCAATGAAACCAAGTTCAAGAAAAGTCTGTCCCATTCTGAAAACTCCATTTGGTTCCGAAAAACTCCGTTTTGGAAAACCTCGTTCAATAAATCTCCGTCCAATAAAATGACAGCTCAAACGAAGTTTAGATTTTAAAGAAATCACCATTACATATTGGCTGTGTATTAACTATTTTAAGTTGTAGATAGATTTCGTGAAAATTGTCAAATAAATCATACAGTGACAAACAATTAGCGAGAGCGAGACAGTTATCAGGGGCAATTTTTATAATCTCATACCATGATAACTAAGCATCAATTGACAGTTTTTTTTAAAAAAAATGATCATTTGACATTATGAGCCTAGATATTAGGTCATTGGCCCAAATTTCTCATATATTTATTACTTTTATGCCAGTTTAAATTTATTGCTTTCTATTATTGGGAGTTTGTTTAGTATATTTAACGAGTTTTTTTTTTTTTTTTTAATTACTCAGGTCTAACAAATGTTGGATTTGTACTAAGTTAGTGTCTGAGGCACACTCAAACCAAAGTGTCCAACTTAAAAGTGAATTTAATGGGAAAGTATCTTTAACTTAAAGAGATTTTTGAAGGAACTTCAGGCCTTGTTGAGATTTGAGAAGAGGGAATCCACTACCTAAGGTAGAAGAAAAAAAAAATTCAATGGTGTCTGTTTCATATAGCATATTTAGAAGTGATCATAAAATTATTATTTTGCCACTTTCAAAATCATTTGAAAAATGTTTTTAAGGGCATATTTGACAATGATTTTGAAATAGTTAAAATCACTTTTCTTATTTTCAAAAATATTTTAAAACATGCTTTCAACCATTCAAAATCAATTTTGATAATATGAAAATTGCATTTTGAATGTGAAACTGAATATAAAACAATATTGAGTGATTAAAGGTATGTTTATTGTTTTAAAGTGATTCGAAATTATGATTTTAATAATTTTAATATTATTCTCAAACATACACAATCATTCCAAATGAATGAAATATATATCTAAAAGTTGTCGATGAGAAAAGTATTATTCTACTACCTATCCACTTATAAAATATGAATAAATGAAAAAAAAAAAAAAAAAAAGTTAAGAAATGCGTGGGCTCACAACGGCGTGCGCATCCGCCATAAACTAGCTAGTGTGGGTGGTCATTGGTCAACTTTGATGCCTTAACCTTAAGTTGTTGAATTTTAGCTATAAATGTAAATATATTATAATTTCATTTTCCTCTCTTTTTGTTTTCCCCTACTTTTGAAACTTCCTTCACCCACTTTTTCTTTCCTTTTGTTTTCCTCCTTCTATGTTATACATTTCTTTCCACCTAATGTATAGATGAAATTTATTGAATGTCCTCTTACCATTCGAACAAACTTCTTATCTCGATTTGTTGATCTTTTTATGGTTGTTCTCGTATATTATGTGTGTACAAACATAGTTTGGGTCGAAAGAATTATTGTATATCTCTAAAGTTTGGAAGTTGTATCATTTAAACTTTAAATTACTCATCATATGAATTAAAGTTTAAATCTTTATAGGTGGATTGATTTAGCAACAACTCTCTTTATAGATGGATTGATTCAGCAACAACTTTTCATGATCATGACGTGTTTTTCGTCTTCTTACATCCCTCTACTTCTCTACTAATTTAGGAAAAAGAATCTAATTTTTTATGACTGAATTAGAGTTTGTTTGGGTGAAACTAGAGAAAAAAATATTTTGAGGAAAAATATTTTTATTTAATCTCTTTTTATAAAAATGGTTTATTCGAAGAGTTTGATATCGATATTAAATATCTATAGATCTTTCCAACATCTTTTATTAATGCTTGTAAAACATAAAAATGTTATCTATTTAGTCCAATATGAACAGTAATCCTAATAACAATATACATAACTTAGTTTGAGAGTAAAAACAACTCAAATACTAATCTAAATAAATTTTATAAAATTCGTGATTTACAGAAATATCCATTGATATCGATATTTTGTTGAAATCGTAAAATTGAAATGTCAATATCGATATTTTAATCCTTGGTTAAGACCAAACCAAGGTCGCCATTTAAGGTTGGGAAAGTTACAATCTTCCAATTCCCAAGATGCAAACACATTTGAAAAATGTTTCAAAAGTTATTTTGAGCAATTGTTAATTACTTCAATTTTTTTTTTTCTAAAATGACTTATTTTCAAAATTAAACACTTGAAAAATTGAACAAAGTACACATTTTTACTATCATGAAGTGTTTTTTGTCTTCTTGCATCATTTTATTTTTCTCAACTAATTTTGAAAGAATTATGTGATCAACTTTGTTTGTCACTTATTCTATATAGATCAAGTGAAAACAGGTATAAATGATTAACGATTCACTAAATCAATTCATTTATGAAAATTTAGGATTTAAGTAAATACAATTAAAATTAGTGAGTTACTGCATTTAAAACCCCAAAGTAAATAATTGTATCGATTAATGTCTTAAATTTTCACAACCGAATTAGTTTGGTAGCTGTTTTTCCAGTCATCGTTTTTTTAAAACTTGTTGCATTTCTCTATTTTCTTTACTTAGAAAAAATTGTATAGATCAAGTGAGAATAAGTATAAATTATCAACAACTAGTTTAAATTAATTTACTTGAGAAAATTTAAGGTATAAACCGATATAATTATTAGTTTTTGGATTTAATGGATAAAATCCACATTTTACTTCTTGACAAGTATGTATGGATCAATACCACCTCTTGTTATGTGCTAAAAAATGATTTTCTTTTCCGAAAAATTAAAATCCCTTTTAGTAGTCATGTGGCTTTTTTGTTTTTACTTTTGAAAATTAAGTCTATTTCATCCACATTTCTTACAATAATTTGCATCTTTTTAAGTATAATTATTGAACTTTTAGTCAAATTTCAAAAACAAAAACACTTTTTTCCTCAAAATTTGGCTTGATTTTTTAAATCATTTGTGAAAAATAGATAATGAAAAAAGAAATTTGGATGTGAAAGTAATATTTATAGATTTAATTTTAAAAAAACAAAAACAAAAAATAAAATAATTACTCAACGTAGGATAAATAAATGGTAAATTTGACTTTTAGACCAAGAAAGAGAAAAGTTGATTTAGAAGAAAAAGTAAATGTTTTTTTTTCTTTTCTTTTTTTTTTAAGCAGGAAGGAAACTCCAAAACTTGCCAAATGGGATTTGCACAAACTTTCCCTCGACGTCATTATAAACTCATCTTTAGACGCATTCAAGCCCAAAACAGAGGCGAATGAACATGGAACGAAGCACCCATTTTCCCAATCCAAACCCTCCATTTCTGCGTTATTTCGAATCTTCTTTATATCATTTCATCTCCCTTCAATGGCTTCCACAAACCACATAACTCAAAAAACCACTCCATCCCCATAATTCCACTTTACTTAAAACTTCCGTTTTTCTCTGTTCCATGGCGACCCACCAAACCAGACCACCTTCTACGCCTTATTCACCTCTAAACGAGCAACAAGATGACCTTCAAGACGTCGACGAGGCTGTTCCCTCAAATGGGTGTGGCTGTTTTCGGCTGTTCGGGTTCGGATTCAATCGGAACGGGAATTACGAACCTAGAAATCTTCTGCAACAGAAACAGGGGCGGGAAGAGGAGAGTTGGATGGTGAGGAAATTGAAGAAGATGAAAGAGGTTTCGGAAATGGTGGCTGGACCGAAATGGAAGAATTTCGTTAGAAAAATGGGTGGGTATTTGAAAGGGAAGAAACAGAGGAACAGATTTCAGTATGACCCAGAAAGCTATGCTCTGAATTTCGATGGCGGTTTTGATGGAGAAGAAGATGAACATCATCCGCCAATTGGGTTTTCTTCGAGGTTTGCTGTGCCTTTGGCTTCTAGGGAACAACATTGAAGGAATTAATTGACTGATTCATTGTGATTGTTAATTGTTTGGATTGATTCATTCTTGTGATGTTAATTATATATAAGCATATCATGTGTTATTTGTTATTGTGTGCATATATATATTGAGAAACTTCAAAATTTTTGTACGACCTAAATTTCACGAATGAAATATCTTTTGATCTCGATTTTGAAAATAAAAATGTATAGCTTTTTTTTTTTTCCCCTCGTATTTGTGCTCCCCTTCTACTAATCCAATACAAGAGCATTCATATGCTAAAGTTCTGCCTTCCTCACTCTCTTGTGTTTGCATTCAGGCTCACCACTCTGGAAAAGAGCAAGGCGAGTGGTCAATAAAAGATTATCATTCATTGTTTTCAAAATTTGAGCTAAACGATATTTTAGACGTGAAATTTGAGTCATTCATACAAAAATCCTGGACATTTGGTCTATTGGTTCGTTCATTCTTCTTTTTCTTGTTCTTCATCGACAACTTGGTTTTGTATTAATGGAATTTGTGCTTGAAAAGGATACAAAATGAAATGTTGTTAATAATGGCATTAGAAACTAAACTTTTTCAGTTTGTCTCTTAAAATTGATGTTCAACACATCTATTGATTTGGAAATTTTCCTGTTTGAAACTTCTATAAGACAGTGAGCCAGGTAGTTAGGGAAGGAAAGTGACTCAAAGGTTTAGTTTCTAAATTTTGCAATAATAACATTTTTGTTTTGGTTTGATGATTTTTGGGCATGAAAGTCGAAGCCTAAGATTATTTGATGTATGAGATTTCCTCATGTATCGAACAACCTTGCCAATCATACCTAAATAATGGGTACTAAATTTAATCTGTGATAGTTGTGGAAGAATTGGGTGAGTTGCCAACAAGAGCGTAGCTTAACTGGCATAATGCTTGTACTATTGACTTCAAGGTTTAAGGTTCGATTCCCTCATCCCACATTTTAATTACAATACCTTAAAAAAAAAAAAAATTGGATGAGTTGGAGTAATGTTATCCTTGTTTTGTTCAAGAAGTTCTCAAATCCACTGGGAGCTCCATAACTTCTTAACATCAATTCCATGACCTATTAACTTCTTACACGGTGGGCCTCATGATTAAACAACTTTATTTCTTGTCCCAAACACTCTTTTAAGGCTTCTTTTCTTTACCAATAATGAGGAAATTCGAGATAAAAAATTCACTTTACGTATCCTTTGTTGTGTTGGGGTTTGATGTTTACTAATGTTCCCATGTTGATTGAGTGTACTTCATAAGTTCATTCATTATATTGAAATCACATCTTTTTATGAAAGAAAGATGCACATCTTTATTTTTCAATCTCAAAAGAATAACAACTTGACACGAGTAGGCATAAAATTGAGATAAGGTAAGAAAACACATCATTGGCTCGAGAGATCACTTGAAACAAGAGGTGCAAGTTGTTGAAGTTGTTTGTGGTTCATGCATTTATAATCTTCTCCTTATCGTGTGTGTAACTCGTTTTTTTTTTATCTAACTTAAATATAGTTTAATTAGTGTCTTTGATTAAGATGTTAGAGCTCTGAATATGTATCCTTCGGGATGTTGGGTTTGAACTAAAAAAAACCCATTTGGGTTTGAAAGATATGAGTTCCAATTTCAATCTATGGAGTCTTATTTTGTTAGAGTGGTTTGATATTATTAGCTTTTATTTGTTTGGATTGGTAAGAGGTGAGACAAAAAGTCAGTTGGAGAGTTAGAGAGATTGATGCGAAAGGTGGACTCTACAGCTGGCTAGCTTAATTACAAATTCGGTTATTAGATTGTATTACGAGAAATTGTCCAAAATAACTTCATTTACTTTTCACTTCTAAAAAATAGCATGCTTTCTGAATACTTTGATATAATAGTTTTTCTCAAGTCTTCTCAGATGATATTGAGCCTGAGATTGTGTTGTTTTTTTTAATGTTTGAATTTTCCAAGTCGATTGATGGAAAAGCAATTATATGAATATGCCCTTAGTAATAAAAATATTATCGTATTATTATAATATCCCATTTTTTGAGAAACCTAACGATTGGTTTGCTCAACAAGTTTCATAAACATTTACCCAAAATTTTTCCTAGTGTTTGGAAGTCCTCAAACCTTCATACATCTTTTTGTATACGATCAAGAAAAACAAGGTGTATATATATACTATCTTTTGTAATTGTGCTTTAGTTGTTATTTGCATGCTGTTGAGCCCAATAATTTATGTTTTCGTGGTTGCTCACCTAATCTCACTAGAAATTCAATAATCTTGACCGCGATTGATTATTTTTACCCCGAGATTTAATGTAGGGTTTGAAATCTCGAGTGAGATATTTATATAGATGCACCAAGATTACCAGTCTCCTCGAGATTTTGAATGATTTTATCAACATTTTTGTACATGTGTAAGCTTTTTTTTCAGGGATACCTCGTATATTTGTTTGTTTTGGGGGTGAATGGAAGGAAGATGAGAAAGAATATATAAGGGGTCAATTGAAAAGGTTGATTGTGTTAGGGTTGATGCCCTAAATCTCGTAGGGTCTTGTAGTTTGTAATTATATTGTACAAACTTTTTGTTTATTTAATAAAATATGAGATGTTATACTTGACTTAGTAGCATTAAACCCATAAACCAATAAACTAACATCCAATGATATCTTCTGTAGTTTAAAAATGTATGTAGAGACATACAGGTGGATCATGTCTAAGTTGTAACCTAAATGGTTTATAGTAGATGAATAAGGCTGGATACCTTATCCTAGTGACACTACGAGTATGACCCGCTTTATAGATGTTACAATTATTGTAAAGTGCTACAAATTATATGATCCTGATCATTCATGTGGAGACATGTGAGCGAACGTATTCTATACAAAGAAGTTTGTATAAGATCGAACCACGAAATGACAAGTCTCATTATATAACACCATTCATAAGAGAGACTTACATTTCACCAAAATGACCATAGGTGACATGACCTGAATCCTGAGAGAGTTGTGAACTCCAGCCTATAAAGGCGGTCCTTTGATTTGTATGGGTGAAAGTGGCGAGATCATCGACTCAACAAGCCTACCATTTTGGGGATTCGTCTGATTGAGGAGTTGGGAACACAGCTACACAAGATGGAATTTACTCCTTCCCTGAGGTCGGGGTAAGTAAATGTATTGCTCCCTTAGGGGCTGATTCCGGGTTCGGTCATAGTTGGACTATGATTTATTGTTCATTAGAGAGATCAGTGGTACTTAAGGAATTAGATGTAACTACAGGGGCAAAACAGTAATTTTGGCCTAGTTGTACTTACGAGCAATTTGTGAAGGGTCATCACGCTATTGATTGGTTATATTCAATGGATACAGAAATATATATATAGTGCGAAGAGTGCAGTTGTCGATCTTTAGTGGAGTGCCCGATAGTTAATGGATGTTGAATAATTAATTAAACTTGAATAATATAATTAGGAGTTTAATTAATTATTCATGTACCGTTGAAGTTTCAAGCTACAGGTCCATGAGATCCTCTCTGTAGCTCAACAAGGATTAAATGAGAATCAATTTTGGATTAATTTGAATGTTCAAATTAATTGAGGGAATTAATTATATGTGATATAATTAATTTAATTTAATTGTATTTGATATAGTTACTATAATATATATGATATATGATATATTATAATATAAAGTTTATTTGAGAGGAAATAAATATTTGAATATGATTCAAATATTAGTACTGTGAATTTAATTCATATAATTAAATTTAGTATAAATGTGATTTATATTAAATACAATGCATTAATGAGGGAATAAAAATTATAAATTATACTGTATTTGATACAATATTAAACTATAGATTATATGTTATATGATTTAATATGTATTATATGATAAATTGGTAATTATATAAATATATATTAATGTTTCATTAAAATAATTTTTTATTTTATTTTTGAAAATTATTTTGGTAGGGAGTTGTAACTCCCTTCCCCTTTTTCTCTCTACAATGTGCAAGAGTGAGGGGAGTGCAGAGTTGTTGGTTATCACCTTCTTCTTCTCTCTAGAGTTTGACAGAGAGGTATACATAATTTCTCTGAGAAAAGTTCTCAGTTCTTCCCCTCTACCTCTTAAAAACTCTTATTTTTCCCTCTCTTCCAAAATACCAAGAGTCTACAACTCCTTGGATTCTTATCCTAGAGAATACAGGAGAAGCTTTCATGGTGGTGGCCAAATTAGGGTTTCGAGTTCGTGGCCATTTTGGAGAAGGAATCATACGTGAAGATTAAATCTTCAAAGGTATGTCTCTTTATCTCTCTTTTCTCTTTTTCATCATAAGCATGCTGTAAAATTTTATTTTGATGCATAATGTTTCTTATTTGTTTTCTATAAAATTCACATTCTGTAAAAATTGGAATTTGGGTCTGATCTCCGCTTCCGCTCCGAATCTTAATCGGTTCCTTTAGATTGTCGACATTGGAATAAAGTATGAGGAGTTTTTACGGGAAATATATAGAATCAGTGGGATAAATTTCGTTGAGTTTGAATTGGTTATAAGGTGTTTGTACAATGTCAGACCGAATGTATCTGCCTTTGTGATCAGTAATCAAGAAAATCTTCATTTTTCTTAATTGGTGACAATGTGTCTCAAGTGGCTCTTTTAAGATCGAAGTTACCAGTAGTAGTCCATAAATCTAGGAGTACGATATCGTCATATCCAGTTCAAATGGCCCAAAATGTTCCATCATTCGCATTTGAACTTGATTTTATTCCTGAATATAATATGGGTTCCAATGAGATGTGGCCATTAAGTTCATTGAATAATAATGTATGTCTGTTAGATTTGGGAGACGATACGGATGGGTTTTTTAACAGGATATATGTGGACCTATTTGAGGATGTTGTTAACGATGAGATTGTATATGAAGTGGACATGTTAGTGGATTTTGATGTCGACATTAATGTGGAGGATTTAGATATATTTGAGGCGATTGTCAATGTTGATCATGTGGACTCGTTGAATGACCAAAACCCAATGACCACGAAGGTTGAATTAATGTTGAATGTAAAATCAAGGGTTGATGGGGAACCATTTGGTGATAGTAACCCAACGACCGATGGTGAGCAGTGTACAGATTCAATAACAAGTGGTGAACCCAGTGTCAGCCATCAAGAGGAAGCATATTGAAAAATTAATGGTGGGCACCATCGTTGTCACATCCGAGTCTACTATAGAAGATGTCTAGGTTGGTAATATGTTTTTAAGCAAAAAAGGTTTGGCTAAGAAATTGTTTGTTTTTGTCATTAGGGAGAACTTCCAATATTGTGTCGATAAATCTATTAAGAAGTTATATATTGTAAGATGTGTAGAATCGACTTGCCAATGGAAGGCAAGAGCCATTGAAATGACAGAATCTGAAATGTTCAAAATTACTTAATGTGTTAGCGCCCACACATGCCATAAGATATTAAGAAAACAAGATCATAAACAAGTTAAGAGCTAGGTTATAACTGGACTGATTAAGTCGAAATACCAGGATATTAGTCATGGTTATTAATTGAAGAAAATCATTCCAGACTTTTGCAAGGAATGCGGGCTAGATATTAGTTACAGGACCAGGGAAGCTGTGTTGTCCTTAAAGAGAGGGTCCCCTAGGGAGTCATTCTGTTTGTTACCATGGTATGAGAAGCGTTGAAGATTTCCAATCCTAGTATCTAATATGATTAAAGACTAATCCTAATGGGTATTTTAAGTACATGTATATGATACTTAAGGATGCGATCAGAAGTCTTCTAAATTGCATCAGGCCAGTCATTGTGGTTGATGTTGCACACATGAAAGGGAAGTATAAAGGTATTATGCTCGTAGAGGTGTCACTTAATGCTAATAAGCAAATATACCTGCTTTCTTTTGATTTGGGGATAAGGAAAACAATGATTTGAACGAGAAGACTTGCATGTGTGGCAAGTTTTATTACTATGAGATCCTTTGTTTGCATGCTCTCACCACTTGTCGGGTTAAGAGTATTGATCCATACAGTTTATGCTCTAGTGCATATACTGTTACAAACTACTTGACTAGTTATGCAGAGCCTATATTCCCTGTTTGTACGCATCATAATGGAAACATCACACAGGTTTGTTGATAGAATAGTCTTACCTCCCAGGGTTGTTGGAACAGTTGGTTGTCGTCCAATTATACGAATCCCATCAAACGATGAAATACAGAAACAGATTCACAAGTGTACTCGATGTCACAACGTTGGGCACAATCGAAAGACATGTCAAGCTAAGATTATAAAGAACGATTAAAGTCATTTACTATAGTACTATTTCTTTTTTATTTTTCTTTTGGACTATGTAAAGAATTTATATTCAGTTTCTTTTGAAATTTAAAGTCTTTTGTTCACTCTCGATCAATTTCGGTCAAAATTAACGTTGATAATGAAAATAGATATAAATCTGAGTCATCTTAGGCCAAATTGTCCCCAAGATTGAAAATAGAAGGTTCTAATGTTAAAATCTCGGGCAATCTCGGGGAAAAGTTTCACCAAGATTGAAATCAGAAATGTTGAGATGTTTAAAATTCGGGCACTCTCGGGAACAACATTACCCCGAGATTTAAATCAGAAGTGTTAGTTTCTTTAAATCCGGGCACTCTCGAGAGCTATATTACCCCGAGATTTAAAGTAGAAGTGTTAGTTTCTTTAAATCTCGGGCACTCTCGGGAACAATATTACCCCGAGATTTAAATCAGAAATGTTAGTTTCTTTAAATCTCGGGCACTCTCGGGACAATATTACCCCAAGATTTAAATCATAAATGTTAGTTTCTTTAAATCTCAGGCACTTTCAGAACAATATAACCACGAGATTCAAATAAAAAATTGTGAAAATGTGGAGATTTGTTCTTTAAATTTTAGAATACATTAATTATGAAAGTACATACATAAACAATTATAAGAACGCTCTATTGACCCACAATTATATGGTCAACTGACGAAGAAAAAGGAAAATGTTATCCTGCCTAAGTATATCTAAGGGGGATTGAGTTACATTATATTCAAAAAAATTAGTAAAGAATGTACTACAGTCAACTCCTATAGACTGCTGTAGTGCAGTCTTGACTTGATACACTTTCCAGGGTGTCACGAGTAGGTTTAGCTTTGCTGAAAGGACTTCAACCCTTTCCAATAGAGTTGGAAGCACACTTTGCATGTTATCCAACTCCTTTGAAAAATCGCCATCAAATGTCATCACGATAAGAGAATCTCATACCAGTATCTGACCGACCACCACATCGATGATCAGAAGCACCTAATGGCAACCACCAATATTGTATGGCATGTATATGTAGTCAACCTCCTTCCAGCGTATGTGGTAATCTGGTTGTTCCCCTTGCACGTATCTCACAACTGTATCATCTTTCACCCAAGTGTATTCCACTTCCAATGTGCTAGTGCCCCTCTTGATCTCATCATATAGTCTTGGGCTACGTCTAAGAAAATTCTGCATATCAATAATTTCTAGTTAGAAAATAGAATAACTTGACAATACACTTTATGTTATATTTACTCACCGAGAATATTCTATCCGCTGTAATAAATTTCTTCTTCACATGGGTTGGATTTGTATTGTCCAATAAATTCTACTGGGTGAACGAGAATAGTGTGTCGATCGTCTACATGAAAAACAAATAATAATAATTATTTGTATATTCACACACGATATTATTACGCCTTGAATGAATGGTAACTTAAGTTCATGAACCACGAACATTTTTATATGCTTCGAACAGTCCTCAAAGTCTAATTCACCGTCCTAGGATCTCCAATATAATCAGAGAACTATTTCTCGAACTTAGCCGGGATGTTAGGTATCAGATCATATGGCTTCACCTTTTTCTTTCTCTCCTTCCCGACGAGTTAATATCCTATAGGACTACGGAGCTTCCATAGGACTGCCCTTTTCCTAGTGGTTCTTTCCCTACAAACCACCTTCGGAGATTGAGACAACAAAATTACTTCGCTATCATTGTCCAAAGGCTACGAACAAATAAATATTTTTCATGAAATACATAAACCCTAAATAACCAATTATATGAACATCAGAAAAGCATACCTCGTTCTTCGATTCGATCGGAGTAGGTACTAATGAACCAACCGTATCTTTGTCCCCTTATGATATCTCTATGGGGACAACACCTTCATCATCGTGGGTAGAAGTGGGATCCTCGACAGGTGGATAATTAGTGGAAGAATGGAGAACTATTGGAATTGGTGTCCTAAATCTCTCTTGTATTCTCGTAGTTTGTAAACTCTGTATAAACAAATTGTTATTATTAAAATAATTGTTATTTCATCAGCATACACTCAATCCAAAAACAAAGATCATAGATTATTTATGTAATTTAAACATGTATGTAGAGACATACAGGTGGATCATGTTTAAATGATAACGTAAATGGTCTGTAATAGATGGAACCTTATCCATGGTGACATTACGAATACAACTCGTTTTGTAGATGTTACAAGTGTTTTAAAGTGCTACAAATGATCTGATTCTGATCATTCATGTGGAGACAAGTGAGTGAATATATCCTATACAAAGAGTTTTATATAACGCCGTTAATAATAGAGACTTATATTTCACCAGGATGACCATAGGTGACATGACCTGAATTCTGAGTGAATTGTGAACTCCTGCCTATAAAGGTGGTCCTTTGATTTGCATGGGTGAGAGTGGCCAGATCGCCGACTTAATATACCTACCATTTTGGGGATTCATCTAATTGGGGACCTGGGAACACAGCTACATAAGACGGAATTCGCTCATTCCTTAATGTTAAGGTAAGTAGATAAATTGCTCCTTTAAGGTTGATTCTGGGGCTTGAACAATGTGACCTTTAAGTTTAAAAATATTACATTTTTATTTTTGAATTTTAAGTTTACCTTACCGTGCCTAGATTTTAGGCATTTACCATTAAGTTTTTGTTAATGCTCATTCATAGTCATATATGTTAATTTGCTATTCATTAATTCAAAATAATATTTTAATTATAATTAAATTAGGTTCTATAAATTTTTAATTCTATTAAAATCGATTAAATAATCTATATCATGCTTTTTTTTTTTATAAAAAAAATGAAAAATAGCATACAGGACCAAAAGCACCGACGGTGCCACATAGGGGCCAGGGGCATGTGCCCCTCAACTTATCGTATTTTGCATCTTAAATATAAAATTTAAGTAATATTTGACCATATATATATATATATAAACCATTATTTATTTTGAATATCGAGTATGGTGCAACGGTAGTGGATGTGCATTTTGATAGAAAAGTGTGTGGGTACAAATACTCCTTATGCATTTTATAATTTAAAAGAAAAAAATCAATAGCAATTTCTTTTGATCATAAATATTTTTTTCAACATAAATTTTCACTTTCAAATCTCGTTCAACATTCTATTAAAAAAATATTTTTATTTTTTTCCTCTAATTTTTAGTGTGTATTACTTAGTATATATTTATTTTAATTAATTTCCAAGCTAAACTATAAGATAATTTTCGCGTTTCTCGTGAGGATATACAATCATACCATTCACAAATAAGTTTCAAATTTTTTTCATGCTTTTAAATCTATGTAATAAATCATAATACTTTTGTAAAGTCTACATAAATATGAAGAGATATTTCTTTTAAAATAACAATTAGAAACCACATAGTCATCATCTTAAAAAATAAAACATATCTTTAATTCTGATTAGGATAACTACATGTTGATCATAATCTAAAAACTAAAATTTCTAAATATAATAATAATATTTAAGATCAAGTTCGTAGAGCATGTTTATAATAATGCTCTTATCAGTCTCATAATCATATTTTTCAATTCAAGAAATTTGGATCGATTTCAAAACTTAAAAACTCATAGAGGAGGTTGTAATATGTATTAAATTAGTTAATTTATGGAGCTATGAATATTTTTTTTTACACTTTTTAATTACCTAGTGTCCCCGGTACAAAATTTCTAGCTTTGTAACTAACCAAAAGTTAGCATTTGTAATATCTCATAGGTAAAAGTGTAAAATCTATAAATCTATTGACTAAATGTAAGCTAAGCTCAAAGTCTAAAGGTTGTAACTTTTTTAAATCAAATGACCAAATAGAAACGAAATTTAAAATTTAGAGATCGAAATGTAGTATTTTGGAACTTAAAGACCAAATGAAAACTATATTCAATATTTAGAGATTCAAAAAGATTTTTTTCTCTCTCTCTAAAAAATGTGTCCAATTTAAAAATTAAAAAAAAACGATGAACACTAAATCAAAACCATAGAATGAAAAACAAGAGACTACTAACAGTGAAGATCAAAAGTTGAGCTTTCCTTTTATATTACTATTGGTCCATTAGCATTTATTCATCTCTCTATATCCAACTTCTTTTTCTTGTACATTTCAATTTCATTAACTAATCATAGCATCAAATTCTTTTCCCTACTCATTTTAGCCCTAGGAGAGCTACAATCTCCATACCTATTCTCTACCTAAGTTTTCCTTTTGAGCAAATTCTCTATACTAAGAAAGCAATTTTTACAAGTTTTCTAGATTATCTTTCTAATGTTGAAATTGTTGGTAACCAAAACATATAACATTTATTTTAGACTAAATTATATAAAATATCCCTAAACTTTGTGCATTGTGTCAAAAATATTTTTGAACTTTCAAAAGTTCCAAAAATACCTCTAAACTTTCAAAAAGAGTTTAAAAATACCCTTATCGTTACTTTTGGATGGATATCGTTAGTGTTTTGTATCAAAAATATCCATGAAATTTCAAAGTTTCAAAAATACCTATAAACTTACAAAAAAAAAAAAGTTTTTAATAAAGATATCTTATTGTTAATATATGAACAAAAATCGTTAAAATCATCTTACTTCTTTGCTTTTCCTCTCTTTTCTCCCCTTTCATCTTCAATACTCCCATATTCTCCTTTATGTTTAAAGCTTGACATTTGTTTATCTAAAATAATAATAACAATAATAAATAAAATTGCTCTCTTCAATTAAGGTAGACTATAACAAGAAGAAAAATAATAATGAAACCACTATGGGATCTTAGGCCTTAAATGCTTTAACAAGATTGTTCCTTAGTAGTTGTGTATACATTTTAATAACCAATGGTTTTCTAAGTATTTGGCTATTTATTGTTTTGGTACATTTTAAGGTGAGTTTTTTATTTTGGAATTTTATGAGATTTTGTGGGATTTTATGTTTTAAATTAGAGTTTTTGTTTTTATTTTAATTGCTGAAAAAATTGGTAAATGAATTAGAAAAATAAGAGAAAAATTATAATATCTATATGAAAAACAAAATGAGGATATCTATATAATTTGTTTTAAAATTGGTTCTTTTTTAACTCAAGTAAACTTCAAACTATTAATTTTGTATTTTATTAAATATATCAAAATACATAATCAATATTTTATAAGGTGAATAAATAGACATCAAGAAACCACTAAAGAAGAATACATATAAATGGAAAATACCCAAAAAAGAAAATAATAATTAGGAATAAACCCTAATTTCCTTTAACACCCTCCCTCAAACAGAAGGTGGTAGATTGGCGAACAACTTGAGATTGTAAAGATAACTTCCGAAACAAATCAGCGGATCTAGAATGGATACAGAAATCCATGAAGAACAAAAACAAGAAGTAGGCTGGAAACATAAACCCACAAAGAATGGAAACAAACTTCTAGACTAGAAATGAAGATCCTCATAGAGAGATCGATAACAAAACCTACAAAGAACTTCTTGGTTGAAAACAAAGATCCTCATATAGAGATCTACAACAAAATCCATGAATGACTGATTTGGAAATGGAACAAACACTCACAAAAGTTTTTTTTTTCATGGCAGATTTGCCATAATTGAAAATAAACCAAACTGAGTGAACCAAACTAACTAAAATTGAACCGAACTAGTTAACTAAAACTAAACTGAACCGAGCTAACTGAACCAATTTGAACCAAACAAACCCTACTAATATAGGGGACCAAATCAACTTAACCGAAGCGATGGAACAATTCTAACCAAAGGGTCAATCCAAAAACATATATGAAATTCCAAGAAACTGAAAAGATGTCTGATTACAAGCTCAACTGACCAGATTTTTTTGTATGGATGACCTCATTTGGGAGGTCCAAATAAAAAATGACCTCCTGTAGAGAAAGTAATGGAAAGTGACCTTCTGCTTATGACTTGCCCCTGAGATGCACCCCATGCGCGTGCCAATACGAATTTACTCAATCCTCAAAGGCTTGTCACATGTTCCTTTTTGTTACAAGTTATTAACGGTTTATGCTCATATACTAACAGTAAGAGCATTGTTTAACTTTTTTAACGTCTAAGGGTATCTTTGATATTTTTGAAAGTTTAGGAGTATTTTAAAATAAAACAACTAACAATTTTCATCCAAAACGAACGACAACAATATTTTTTTCAACCTTTTTTTTGAAAGTTTAAGGGTCTTTTCAATACGAAATACAAAGTTCAAGGATATTTTTTTATAGTTTAGCCTTATTTTTATGACAAAAGTATTTTTTTTAGTTAGTTAGAAAGTTTCAAACCTCTCATCTCTTGACCCTTAACAAATTGACCAATAATCAAGTTGACATTTTATAACAAATAATTTACATATGCCAACACATACTGAAATTTTATCGACATGATTAAATGATTGATGTATGATGATTATTGAGGTTATTTGTATAATTTAGTTAATTTATTTTATTTTCTTATCGAGTCTACAAATAGTCACTTTAGAGTCAAAATAGATTTTTTTCCCGTAACTTCGTTCTTTGAGAATTTCTTTTTTAATTTAGAGATGAATTTTTCTTGTTTGGTCATGCCTAGTCCAATGCCTTCAAACTCATTGTATCAAGTGATATTAAGCCATCAAAGTAGATATTTATAGCCTTACGAAGAAATACAGCAAATAATTAACTAAACTTAAAATACTAATGAATCGAAATCAACAATTAAACTAATATCAACAAAATTATATAGATAAGTGTTAGATTGCTTTTTCTAGAAGATCATTATAAATAAGAGAGGAATATTCAAACTTGAAATACATAATAAAAGAAATACCAATATTTAATTACTTGAGCTTGGTCTATTCCTTCTATATATCAACTTAACAGACCAAAAAGTGGTCCAATATGAAACCACATGGGTAAACAAAAGGCAAATTTACATTTTGCCCTTTTTCTTTTAAGTATTGACAAATATACACTATATTGAATCCAAATTTAAACAATATATGAAACTTTATTAGGTCACCCAGTAATATTGTAACACGTAATGTGGAAAATACAAAATAAATTTAAAATCATTTTCACTAACGACAAGTCGGCATATAAAGTCGATGATTCCAAGAATTTCGAAATCAATAGGTGGCATCAATTCTCGTATATTCTCAATAAATATCCTTTCGGACAAAAAGCCTTAAATATCATTACTTTTCTCATTTTTCTTTTTCTTTAAAAAAGAGAGGGAAAAAAAAGTGCATTGGGTTGGTATATGAAATCAACAATTCAAGTCCTATTTGATAATCTATTTTGTTTTTTATTTTTTATTTTTGAAATTAAAGTTTCTGAATTGTATTTTTACCCCTAAATTTCTATGTTATATTGTCTACTTTCATTTAATGTTTTCAAAAATCAAGTTAAAATTTGAAAACTAAAAAGAGCAGTTTTTTATTTTAAATATTGAATAAGATTTCAAATATTCCTTTAAAAAAAAAGTGAAAATGTTGGTAAGGAAATTGAAGTAAAACAAGTATAGATTAAAAAAAAAAACAGAAAACTAAAACTTTTCAAAATTTATGTTTGTTTCATTTCAATTTTCAATTATGGTTTTCCCATTTTAAAAAGATTTGAATTTCTAACTAAATTTAAGATTAATTTGGTTTTTTAATTAAAAAAATTAATAGAAGATAAATAATAAAACATTAAGTAATATTTAAAGGATTAATTTTTAAAAAGAAATTATCAAACGAAATCTTAATTAAAAACTAAGTGTATTTTATGTTTTCAATGTTTTTGTTTGGAGCAAATTTTAAAATTGTATCTTAATTTAAAAAGTTTATTTTAAAAAATATGTTTGATAGTATATTTTTAAACTATAAAAAAGTAATTGTAGTTACAAACTAAATACTACATTGAATCTCAATTATTATCCAAACATATTTTATGTTATAAATTTTATATAGTTATTATTTTACAATAAATGATCTTATTCACAAGAGAATAAAACATTACAAAATCAAGCAAAGATTGGCATACAAAAGAAAATCAAGATTAAAAAAAATGAAAAACTTCACTATACAAACCCCATTAATTTCACATTAATTTAACACTAATGATCATCAAACTACACAAACTCTCAACAAGAAAAAATTTTGCTTTTCCTTGTCAAGATCAGTTCCATTTCCATTTGTACATAACAACTACAGAGTACAAGAAAAGGAACAGAAACAGAGAGACAGAGAGAACAAGAAGAAGAAAACACATTAAAACATCCAAATTACTAATTTTCTATGAAGATGTTGAAAATTTGGAGAGAAAAGAAGGAGCTTCAGAGTTAACATGTGAAGAGGAGAGTTTAGAAGAGGAATGAACTGTATGGATAGAAGCTTTTGTCCATTTTTGAGTTTTGAGAAAGGAAACAGAGGTTTTAAGTTTCAGAGCATGAAAACAAGCAGCTCCATTTTTAATCCGATCATCGTGTAATGCACAGCCACAGTTTCGATGGTAAGGCCTTCGTTCCATAAAAGAATCTTGCATTGATATGCTTCCATCCAACACACATGATCCAACTCCCATCTTCTCCATCTTCTCTTTTTCTTCTTCTTCCTCTGTTTCTCTGTCTCTTCCTCTGTTCTTTCTTCTTGAATATATATATGATATTTGATTTGTGGGTCCAAATTGAAAGGAGATGAGATTGAGGAGTTGTGTGGGATAAGTTAACTAAGAAGGTAATGGAGTTTCCAGATGAAGACAACAATGTAATTGTAATAGCCTTGTAAAAGTCGTAATGAAACAGAGGAAGGAACGAACCCAATTTTTGGCTTACTTGCTTCCTTGACAAATACGGTTGTAAATTCAACTTATTTTGTAAATGACAAATTTCAAGTTAAGCAAATAATGTTCTTTTTGGGAAAA
This sequence comes from Benincasa hispida, assembly GCF_027475165.1. Taxonomy (NCBI): domain Eukaryota; kingdom Viridiplantae; phylum Streptophyta; class Magnoliopsida; order Cucurbitales; family Cucurbitaceae; genus Benincasa; species Benincasa hispida. The sequence continues at coordinate 20,831,979 of NC_143479.1, read as the reverse complement.
GTAGAAAAAAGACAGTTGAAAAGAGTGATAGATTCAATCTCATGATACTTAATTAATTAGCCACTTAGGTGAGGTTGAAGAAAATTTTGTATCGTTATTATATACTTATTTTGTTTATGCTATAAAATTTTCTTTATGAATTAGTATTTTAACGTGACTGATGTTAATGTGACATAATAAATAAGAGTAGTACAGATTTTTTTTTTTTTTTTTTTTTCCAAAGAGGTAGTGACATGTACAAAACTCATAAACTATGATTTTCCATTTTGATGGACAAGGTACATTGATTTGTTAGGTTGATGTTTTCTTTCATCTCTAAGTTCTGTTAAAGAAAATCATGTTTCTTAGATTTGAAAAGTCGTTCTAAATGGTCATTAAGTTAAGTTGACTAATAAAAAATTACATTGCATTCTAAAGTGAGCACTTTTAAATATAGAATCGAAATTTGTTTCAGTTTAAGCTCATGCAGGCCCTTTTTTTTTTTCCTGTTTGTCTATCACCTTATCATTGCTCTCTTTAATCTTGTTCTTTACTCGTTTTCATTTTATTTTAGACACAAATGGGAAGAAATACATTATCACCTTCAACTTAAACACCTTCACCATGTCTAGCATCCATCAAATAAACTTGTTGCAAACAATATAGTCAACTCTCTAATATTTTAATAGAAGTTACGATGTCTTAAATTAAGTTATGCTCAAATTAGAAATCTCAACTATACTTAAGTGGATAAAAGTAAGTTCAAATAACATAAAATATTTTACTATTATCATTCATAGTAAGTGTTATAGGTAATTGGACAAATATAATAAATCTAAAAATAAGGAAAAAAGAACACCAAATCGGGGCTAAGACAGGGCATGTTGAACCAAGGGAGGGAAGTTAGGCCTTTGCGACAACCTCTCCCTTGGCCTTAGCCTCGGTCTTCAAGGCGAAGAAGCCTAATTAACTTGCACGACATGATTGGGCCTTTGGGCCAACCCATCCCTCGATTCATTCTCATCCTTTAAAGTCGACCTCCACCTCAGCCTCCGAGGCCTAGGAGCCCAATCATCAAATGAGACGTGTCCAGCACACCTAATATAATGAAATCACATATCATCTTCTCATATTGGAAGATAGCCGGATTCCTGAAGGAAACAAGAGAAGACCTATGTTAATCTCCTTTATAAATACATCATTATAACTCCCTATAAGATTACTACAATCCTACTCTTAAATTTCCTAGCTTTCACACTCTTTCACCCTCTAACTTAAGCATCAGAGTGTATGTGGCAAACATGTCACACCCCCTCCCAGGTTACCTTTTTAAACTGAAAGGAGACATAAAGACAACAAATGTCAATTCTCTTATGACACCTACTATCCAACTAATACCTGTGACCTGTTTCCTTGCACCCGATTAACCTGATAGACAATTGTATAGACATAATATCTTTTCATACATTCTCAGCTATAGTCTTGTAGGCATTCAGAGTTCACTATCAATTTACACAAACACAACTTATATACACATTTTAAACAGAATTTACATTAAGCACTTCCACATTTATGCAAACTTAAGGTTCTACCCTTTCCTAACCTATGTACAAGAGTTCTAGTGCCTATAAAAAACATAACATGAACCTAAAAAACTCCTGGTTTATTTGGTATCGACAGACTTGTGGAAAACTAGCAGCTGTAAGCTAGGCTCCGGGAGATCGACCACTACCTGGAAAGTAAAATATTTGAAAGAGTGAGCTAAATTGCCTAGTAAGTGACTGACTTTTAAAACATAAGTTCATAAACATAAGCATACTGGATTATTCAAAAAATATTTGATAAATAAGAATGTTTTCATAGTTTCAAGGTTAAAGAAACAGGCTTAACTTAAGCATATAAACTTTGCACTTTAAAATCATAACAATGACATGTTGAAACCCTAAAATTATAGCATAACTTTGGCTAATCTTATAAAACATTCATGCTTTTCTTTGTACTTTTTTTTCCTTAGTTGAGGTAGAGCCCCTTTTGCCCATTCACTCAACCTTAGCTGATGTAGAGAAGTCTCAATACAATCAACATCGATAATAGTCATATGTGCACATAGATATGTCCCAAAGGCTAATATAAACACATTCCTTGTATAATCTTCGGATACCTTCATCTTCTTTAGTATCAGAGTCTCGGATATTTTCATCTCCTTCAGTATCGGGTTTCATCATTAGAATACTGAAGCATGCTTTTTACTAAACATACATAGTACTTAAATCTTTTAGCCTTCCTTAGAAAACTTGGCTTCCAAGTAGGTAAACATAACATAAAAGTCCATAATACATTTGGATTTTATGAATCAAAACATACTTAAAACATTACCTAAGAACATGATTTATAGACTTTCTTTGGAAACCATTCATGTTTGAAACATGCTTTGAAAACATTAGAGCATCTAGCTCAAAATAGTATAATCATGCTTAGAGTACCTTGAAGCACATGGCTTACTTGAGAGAAAAGTCATGCTTCGTATATATTGAAACTATGCTTTTAGGATGGACCATGCGTCCAACATACTTTGGTTGAAGTATGCATTGAAAACAACTTAAGGAGAGCATTCTTAAAACTTATGCATTGGACATAAATCATGTTTTGAAAACATTTAAGAAAAACATTTCATTAAACATATGCATTACACTTTAAAATCATAACAATGACATGTTGAAAACACTAAAGTCATAGCATAACTTTGGCTAATCTCATAAAACATTCATGTTTTGCTTTGTACTCTTTTTTCCTTAGTTGAGGTAGAGCCCCTTTTGTTCATTCACTCAACGTCAGTAACCTTAGCTGATGTAGAGTAGTCTCAATACAATCAATATCGATAGTAGTCATACGTACATATAGATATGCCCCAAAGACTAATATAAATGTGTTCCTTATGTAATCTCTGGATACCTTCATCTTTTTCAATAACAGGGTCCCAGATACTTTCATCTCCTTCACTATCAAGTTTCATCATTAGAGTACTAAAGCATGCTTTGTACTAAACATACATAGTACTTAAATCTTTTAGCCTTCCTTAGAAAACTTGGCTTCTAAGTAGGTAAACATAACATAAAAGTGCATAATATATTTGGAATGCTTTTATGAATCAACACATACTTAAAACATTACATAAGAACATGATTCATAAACTTTCCTTGGAAACCATTCATGCTGGAAACATGCTTTCAAAACATTAGAGCATCTAGCTCAAAATAGTATAATCATGCTTAGAGTACCTTGAAGCACACAATTTATTTGAGAGAAAACTCATGCTTAGTATACATTGAAACTTTGCTTTTAGGATGGACCATGCATCCAAACATACTTTGGTTGAACTATGCCTTGAAAACAACTTAAGGAGAACATTCTTAAAACTTATGAATTCAATATAAATCATACTTTGAAAACATTTAAGTAAAATATTCATTAAACATATGCATTGCAATCGTATTAAAAGAAATATTCATAAAACTTTGTCATTCACTGTTACTTGCTAGCTCCCAAGGGATTATAAGCTCTTTCTATCTCCGTTTGGTCTGCCACATAAATGAATAACCCTTGGTCAATTAAATTGGCTCCCCTTTTAAGCTTAACTACTTTAACTAACTTCTAATTTTTCTCTTTGAGTCCACGTTTAAGTATTTAGTAGCTTAGCATGTTTAACATTCCTTTAAGGACACATATTAACTTATCAACACTTAAATTTCAAGACTAGTACAATGCCAAGCTCTAGGCAATCTAAGCACACCACATGGCCTGATAGGTGCTGGCACACGCACTACCCTTCAGACGCGTGCATGAGCCCTTCTAATAAGCAACACGGTCTGTCACACATGCACACGTTGGACATTGTCACACTACATAGGCATCGAGTGCTAGGGGTAGGTGATGAAGCTTGCAACCTTAGGCGATGAGCGTCGCATATAGGCTGAGTGTTGAGTGCCTCCTTCATCGCACCGCCAGACACCCTCGCACGCACGTAAAGCCTATCTTAATTGATGTGCACAGACACCCTCACTGGCACTAACTCAACGTCTGCCTTCAAGTCCTTAGTCAGCTGCTTGTTTCTTCAATTTATGTCGTTGCCTGTTTGTTCAACACTTTCCCAGATTCAACTTCCAGAACTTATAACTGGAAATATATTCATCAAAATGCAAAACTTCCCTCTATGAACTTCTTTCATAACCTCTTAACTATTTTACCTTAAATTTTGAGCTTTAAATTCTTCCTAGAGGGCTCAAATTCCACATCTTCATAGCTTGTTCGGAGAAGTATGGAATTCAAAACTACTTTCAATCTCTTAATATTTCCACGTTAAATCGTGGGAATTCCTTCTTATCAGCCTTGAATCCTCTACTAAACTAACCAAGCATCAATTTGGTTGTTGAGATTCCTCTTTAACACGAGAGAATTGTCCAAACCCTTCTCTTCTTTATAAGCCCTTTTATACTTCCCCTTGCATGTCTATTTTGTCTAGTTAATTGACACCTCATGTCACTTAGTTTTATCCTTTACCTTTGATAATGAAACTTAGTCCACTAATTATACTTAAGAAAATAAACTCTCTCAACACTTCAATGCATAGAAAGTCATAACTCTCACTACTTAAAGCATCTCGGCCACTGCTTCACCGCACGCTCAACAGCCCTTCAGCATCTTGCCTTAGGCGCTTAGCAACATGCTCAGTTGCTTATGTCAAGCAACTGTCCTACGTATTCCTTGGGTGCTCCGCCGCATGCCTAGCTGCCTATTTTAGTGCAAATAACCTCTAATGAAGCCATGCAGGCCTCATGTTAGCTGCTCGTCCAAAAGCCTTTATTTTAAGTTGTCCACAACTAACCTCCAAGCCATAAGTCTTTCCACGCATGGCTTCTCTTTCTTCAACACTCTTCATAAATTCACTAGTGGTAGAATTCCTCCATTTCACCCAAGAGCTTATTTTCCCTACAGTTAGAATATTTTTCAACCCTAAACTTAATTCATTCATTTCCAAGGCTTAAAGCACTTAGAAAATCCTTCTCCTGTTTACTTATCCACTAATTCATTTAACAAGCTCTAAAACAATAAATGTCATGGTAACTTCCCAAGCATAAACATTTAGGAAGAACAAGTTTTAAGGTTTACAAAGCATTGCACCAACATGCATGTTTTCTCTTTTACAGACCACGCTCTTTTCCCTTCAAACAAATTTAATGTCACATGAAGGTTAAGCATGCTTCTCTTATTCTGATTTTGACATCAGCAATAAGTATGTGTTGTATGCTACAATTGTTTGGTTAAACTTTACACATCATCTCAAAACTTTTTTTGCTCACTAAAAAAATCCATCATTTTCTCCTTTTTCTAAACTCAACCTTGAATTTCAACATAGTCCACATGAACTTATTGTTCTTTTAGTACAAGAATTGTAGAAAGAAGAAATCAAGTAACTCATTGTTACATAAATATAAAATATCTCACATGTTCAATACAATTAATCAATTATAGAGATAAATTTGTCAATCTTTGATCTCATCAATACTTAAATATGGTATTAATAGTTGAGGTACAAAAAATATTCACCCCATTTTAAAATTGGGATCAACTAGTTTATGTCCACTTTGCACATGGTCAGTCAAGACTGTAGTAGAGATTATAGAGAAGGGGCCTTCAGGGAGGTTACACCGCACCATTTTCAATAATGTCAAATAATTTAGGGCGTGTTTGGTTTAACTTCTTGATTGTATCACTTTCCACCGTGTCAAACAATTTAGGGCGTGTTTGGTTTAATTTCTTAATTGTTTAATTTTGAAAATAAGTCATTTAGAAAAAATTGAAACATTTGACGACCATTCAAAATAGTTTTTGAGACAAATTTTAAACTGCTTTTATCAAAAGTGTTTAAATAAAAATAATCTTTTTAAAGAATATACTTTGTTTAGTCATTCTAAACGGGCCCTTAAGTTTAGATTTAAATACATTTCGATTCATATATTTTTAATAAAACTTAGAAGATATTGGTGAAGGACTATGAAGTCCGATGCGAAAGCGGGATCGGTCCCAGTTATAAATTTCACAGAAACTAAAATTCATAAAAACCTAGTTATGCATTCTAAAGAAAAATACAGCGTGCTTTAACACAATACGAAAGGAATTTAAGGTTAGTCACACTTACCCTTGAAGCCAAAAGAATCTACACGAATTCCTCTCAACAAACTATCACGAACGATCATGATCACAAACAAAAACCAAATCGTCAACAGTTTGGACACTACCACAAGAGATTCCTGTATTCTTCTTAGGGATTGAGAATTACAAGAGTGTGTGGGCTCTGTTGATAATTTTGGAAGGAGAAAAATTTTTGGCTGCGAGGAGAAGAGGCTTTTTTGTAGGGCAGATCAATCTTAAAAAATTCACATACTCTCTGTGAAAAAACTCACGATAGAAGACAAAGAAAAATGATGCAACCACACAACCCATGATTAAAAATGAGAATATAGGGAAGGGAAGTTACAACTCTCCCTTTAATTCAAAAATACATTTTAAAAAAATATTTTAATTTAATAAAAAAATTATATATATAATAATCAACTTATTATAAATGTAACTATATGTTATATAAAATATAACACATAATTTATAGTTTACATTATATCAAATACAATATAACTTATAGTTCTCAAGCTCTTAATAATTCATGGTATTTAATATAAATCAAATTTATATTAAATTTAATTATATGAATCAAATCCATATAATTAGTATTTGAATCATATTTAAATATTTATTACCTCTCATTATAAATTTTATATTACAACATATCAAATATATTATATATATTAATTATATCATATCTAATTAATTTAAATTAATTATATCATATATAATTAATTTTCCAATTAATTTGAACAATTCAAATTTATCCAAAATTATTTCTCAATAATCCCAATTGAGCTACCGAGGGGACCTTATGGACCTGCTCAAATTATACTTGATCAATTAATTAAACCTCCTTAATTAAATTAATCAACTTCCATTAAATGTCGTCACTCCACTAAAGACCGATAGTAATACTCTTCGCACTATAGTTATATTTCTATGTCCATTGGATATAACCAGTCAATGCGATGACCCTTCACAAATTGCTCGTAAGAACGACTGGGTTTTAATTACCGTTTTGCCCCTGTAGTTACATCTGACTCCTTAAGTACTGTTGATCCAACAATAAGTCATAGTTCAACTATGACCAAACTCCTCTCGGGCCAAGAGAGGGTGTGGCGCCACATTGTTCAAGCCCCGGAATCAGCCCTTAAGGAAACAATTTATCTACTTACCCCGATGTTAGAGAAGAAGTGAATTTCATCTTGTGTAACTGTGTTCGCAGCTCCCCAATCAGACGAATCCCCAAAATGGTAGGCATACTAAGTCAACGAACTAGCCACTCTCACCTATGCAAATCAAATGATCGCTTTCATAGGCAGGAGTTCGCAACTCACTCAGGATTTAGGTCATGTCATCTATGGTCATCCTGGTGAAATGTAAGTCTCTACTATGAACGGTGTTATATAATGAGACTATTCATTTTGTGGTCTGGTCTTATACAAACCCTTTTGTATAGAGAACCTTCACTTACATGTCTCTACATGAATAATCAAGATCAGATTATTTATAGAACTTTACAACAATTGTAACATCTACAAAGCGAGTAATATTCGTAGTGTCACAAGGATAAGGTATCAAGTTTTGTCTATCTACTATAAACCGTTTAGGTTATCACTTAAACATAATCCACTTGTATGTCTTCACATAATCCACTTGTATGACTCTACATACATATTTAAGTTTCAGAATATAACCTTGGATGTTTATTTATTGATTTTGTGGGTTAATGCTACTAAATTTCAAATAAAACACTTCAAATTTTATTACTACAGAGGCACGAGATTTAGGGCATCAACCCAACAATTAGTTCATCAACTTTGATTTTTTTTCTATTTTAGTTCATGTAATTTTAATTGTCAACTTTTAGTTCCCGCACTTTCAATAAATCTTAAAATATTTAAAGACCATTTCAGTTTTATACCTTATATTTCGTTCCATTTTATTATTATATTTTCAATTGTTCAATTTTAGTTTTTATGCTCTTAATAAATCTTAAATTTAATTAATGTAGTTAATATCTTATTATTTTTCCAAAACATTAGTCTCTACGAGAAAATATAATTATTTTCTTGCATGAAAATTATAATTATTTTCTTGCATGAAAATTATAATTATTTTGTAGTTGGGCTAAAATTTCAATTATATTTTGTTAAAACAACAAATAATAAATAAACTTGTTCATTTTAACTACTAAAAAAAGATCGATAAGGAACAACACTTGTATAGTTATTTAGATCTCGTAATTGATAATACATTCTATATATCAATTGAACCATGTTCGTTTTAACATTATCTATTTTATATAACAACTTATATAGTTATTTAAATCTCTTAATTGATAATACATTCTATATATCGGTTGAACCATGTTCGTTTTAACATTATCTATTTTATATAACAACTTATATAGTTATTTAAATCTCTTAATTGATAATAATATCGGTTGAACCATGTTCGTTTCGGCATTATCTATTTTATATAATATTTATTTTTATGTTGCGAGTTTGGCGAAGGAGAGGAAAGAGAATCTGTCCAGGGTGGCTGAAGGCTGAAGCCAAGCAGCCAGCGGAGGGAATAATAATACAGCTGGTTTACGCGCTACCCTTTATTCCTAAAGCGACAATTTAGGCCTCCAATTTCCCATTTCCAACTTTGGATCTCACTCTCTAATAAAATAACAACAACTATATTTAATTATCAATTTATTAAAATCTTAAATCAATTATTTATAGTATTAATCGTATGTTTTAAATCATGAACTTTCTTCAATGTATTATCAATGCATCAATGTTGATCATCGATTGTATTATCATACAAGTAATTTAAATTAGTTCATTTACGATAAACCCAACTAATAATTGTGTAAATTTAAACTTTATATATCAATACCAAAATTGATGTTTAATGTAATGGTATGATTTATGAATAAACTTATAAAAATTATTTAATATATCAGATTTTAATTGATACAATAAAAGGGTATACAATGATATTTTCCAAAGAAAAAAGAAAAAATGGCCCACAAGTTAAGAAAGAAAAAAGATATTTTATAATCGCAGAAAGTAATTTTAAAAAAAAATGAATCTACGGTTTAAAGAAATCGATGGATGGTTTCAAATCTTCAATCTCGCGAAGGGAATGAAACACGATTCGTGAATTTAGCCAACAAGAACTCGATCCAGAAAAGTTCAACCTCAAATTTTCTTTTAAAAAAGGCCTGATTTCTGATCTTTAATCGGATGCAAGAACAGAATGAGGGAGGCCAATCGGCGTTTCTGTGAAATAGATGAAATGATTTTGAAACGAGAATCATTTCATCGAAATCCAGAACACATCCATTCCATTAACCAATCAATAAATATAACCAGAACAGACAGTCAAGAAGTAAAAATCTACATTCATCACACTCCACTCATTCAAATCAATCAAGAATTCCACTAGACCAAAAAAAAGAATTTCACATATATATATTACAAACTAAAAACAAAACAAAATCAAAATACTGCTCATCTCTTGTAAGATCCAAGGCTTTCTACCTCCATGGACGGTGAAGAAGAAGGAGAAGAAATGCCTGAAGTAGCAGCAGAAGCAGCAACCATAGCCAAGCATCCTTCACTCCAGGCTCGTCTGATCGGGTACGAGACGGACTTATGTTTAGACATGGAGTGAGAACAACGTCTGTTATCACGATCGTGAAGGGCGCAGCTGCAGTTCTTGTGGTAAGGACGGCGGTCGATCTCGGCGTCGGAGCCGGCGATGCAGCCGTGGTAGACGGATCTGAGTAAGGCGTCGGCCATGGAGTCGTCCGAGGGGAATGGCCGTTGCCGGAGGAGGAGTTGAGGGAAAGAGGGGAATGGAGAGGGAGGGGTTTATATAGGGAGGGGAGAAATTAAAGAGGGGGTTGACGGGGAGACAGTTGTCGGGAAATGGGAAAAGGGCGAATTAAGCGATGTGGGATCCGTGTAGTGTGCGTATGAGTTATGGGTTTGTGCGTTGGGAGTTGGCCTACTTTGCTTCTTGCCGCCTTGCCATGTGATGCCAATCAGCCTTTTGGGTTGTACAAGACATTGACTCACTCCCTATTTCTTTAATTTTCTCAATAAATTATTCTTTTTATTTTGTTTTATTTTCTCTCTAACTTTTTAATTTATTCTATTTTGTCATGTGTAATGCTCATATACTATTCACTTTTTTTTTAAAAAAATAATAATAATAATATGTGGGATGAAAATCAAATTTCTAACTTTGAGCTTATCAGATAACAGTCTTGTATATGAATTAGATTGGATTAGGACATTTTTTGGACCAATCTAAAAATTCAAGTTGGTTGGATTGACAATAAAGGATCCAGAAAAGTCTCCAACCCAATCTTTAAAATTCAGTTTGGGTTGGGTGGTTAGTTATAACTTATTTTTTCTTTTTAATTAAAAATATGTAAATTTAAATACAAGACAAAACTGATAAATAGTATATAATAGTATTTGGAGTATAGACTATTTTAATTTGAGTTATAAGTATTTTTGTTTGAGTTGCAGACTATTTTAATTTGTGTAGAAAATAATAAACATAATAACAAAAAGAAAGATAGATGATGAGTGGAAAATAGTAAACAATGTAGTAAAAAGGATATTGAAATAATATTTTCTAGACTTAACTGTAGGACATAAATAGTTGTAAATGTCACTATATATTTGGTGTACTAAACATGGAGTCGGCTATAACAACTCACACAGCCAAGTGCAAGTTGGTGCCCCAATTATCCCTAACTTTCAAGTTTTACACTTTAAATCACATCTTTTCATTAAATACTTACTTTAGTCACTAATGTCTATTAATTATTTTAAAATAATTATGAACTGAATTTTGAAATTTAATTTTAATCGTTATAGAAAATAGTGAAACTTAATAATTATACTTTTTTAAATTTATTTATAAACATTAATATTAAAGATGAAAATAGAGTATTTAATAAAAAATAAAGATCAAAAGTGTAAATTTTGGAAATCTATGGACCAATTTGAAATAAAACTAAAAATTCATAGGCAAAATTGTAACATTTTGAAACTTGAGACTAAATTGAAACAAAACTCAAAACTTAAATACTAAATTTGTAACATTTTAAAATTTAGGAATCAAAGGAAAATTAGACCCAACACATAGAGGGATCAAAAATGTATTTTTTCTAAAAATAAAAATATCTTTTGTTATTAACTTTAATGAAAGTAGCAATTTATAATTAAGATACGTATATTAAATGATTACATATTAAAATTTAGAGACTACATTATTATAAATTTAAAATTACTCTAAATCGATATAAACTAAGGTTGGAATATTAAATTATTATTAAACTATTCTTTAACGTATTTTTTATTATTATTATTATTTAGCTTTTAGTCGTCTGTAGAACTCGAGGTACGAGTTTGACTTTGATACGCTAATAAATGAAATTGATAGGAATGGAGGTTTGAGCAATAGGTTTAGGAAACATAAAATATGTGTCTCTCTCATTATTTTGTTATTTTCTACCACACTTGCTCCCACCTTCTCCATAGGTACTTTAGTTTTGCTTACAGATTTTTTACTTAATGGAATGCTTTTATAATTCTTTTTTTTTTCTTTTTACGATATATAACGTAGAAGATCAAATTTACTTCAAAATTGATAGTATATTACCTCCGGTATCTAATCTCACTCATTTATTATGTTTAATATTTTTAATTATCTATTTTTGTAGGAATTCCAACAAATTATGCATTTTGGAGTGCTATGTATTGTTTGGGATTAATTTGAAGTTACTGAGAGTTATATCGAGCACCTGGGGCTTTAAGGACCGAAAAAGAGAAAAATTCTCCCAAACAGTCAAGTGTCGCGACACTGGATCGCACATAAGATAGAAGCAACATAAAGGGCTGGCGAGGGCAACGCCACAACATCCATGAATAAGCACTTAATGTATTTGGTAAGATTTATCTAGATGAACTTAATGCACTTTAAATTTACTTCTAACTTATTTTATTTAGATGTATGTACGTGCACAAATTGACTCCCCTATCATCAATGGATGTCTTAGCTATAGATTTTAACTTGCGCATTTCTCTTTTATTTGTTTAGCTTAAATCGACAAGTAGTAAAGGTTGAATCATGTATGCTAAGGAATGTAGACTTCCCATAGACCTTGAGTGCATGCCAAACGTGGATTAAAAAATTAATTGATTAGTTAATTAGGCTACCTAATTAGTTAATCACATAATAATGGAACCCTAGAAATGCAAATGTTTGATTCTATATAGGTGCGTTCGAACCTAATAGGACTAAATCATTTAGATTAATGAAATGCAAATGTTTGATTCTATATAGACGTGTCCGAACCCAATAGGACTAAATCCTTAGATTAATTAGGGCTTTAGCTTTAATTAATAATTGGGTGTCTACTAAGTTCACCCAATGAGTTGACAATCCATTGCACCAATGAGTTGATTGAGCCAAGTAAGTCGTTGTGAGCACGTAAAGGATGCATGTTTAATTAAAAAAAAAATCAATAATCGAAATTGTATTGGAAGCCTTTCTTGTTCCTAAAACTAGATTTTTTCAATCTTAGGTTACATTTACCGGTTTTTTTTTTTTTTTTTTAAATAAATTTTCATGCCTTATTTTTATGCAATCTATATTTCACACAAACCCTCCATTTACCGCTATAATTAGCGGATTAGCTAAACATATCTAGCATTTCGCTGCGGATTGACTCAATCTTGACGCCAATGCTACGTTTTAGTAGTACTAGTATTATAAATGTATTTAATCTGTCGAATGTTAGCGACAACTTTCAACCACTACCATAGTGCATGTTTGATGCTAGTTAAACTATGTTGATTTTGGCTTTTATAAATTATTATTTTCTAAACATATGTTTTTATAAATCATTAAGGTTTCATTTATATTGAATTAAATTATTCATTTTCATTTACACTTAAAAGAGTTTTTTTTTTTTTTTTTTTAAAAAAAATATATACATGTTCGCGCTATGTTTTTGAAGAAATATGTTCATGGAATCGAACTTGTGGTTATGTTGATTTATGTGGATGTGATTCTATCCCTAGTAATTGATCATCTGATTCCCTCGGTTGAATGCATATGTTTGATTTGAAGAAGCACGTGAATATTTTTGAAGTTGAAGTCTAGGAAGAACGTTTTTATCTTCAGAGAACATTGTGAGTGTTCTTCAAGTACTTAGAGAGTATTATAATTATTAAGAAAATTATTTCTAGGCTTTCTAGAATCTGAAATTTTTAAAGCTTTCAAATGAAGAAGAAATCCTATGTTTAGACTTCTCATTTGAGTTTTATAGGCTTGGGTTGTTGATCCATGAACTTGGCCTATAGGCCCAACTAATTGAATTTTGGGTTTAGTTGACTTTTGGGCCAAATCAAACCTATTTTCAAACTCAATTGAACATGAGCCCAAATATAAATATTAAACTGATCAAATTAGTTAATTTGATTCTAGGGTCATGACGAAAACACGAGACATCATTGAGATCTATCAACTATTGTCTTTAATTTCAACTAAGACACATGTTGCCTTTTAACTAGTCTCATATTTGATAATTTGCCACTTTGTCTTCAATTTGAGAAATGACATGACTATTTGTGATTGATCCAAAATTCTTATTCAACAACATTAAAAAATATATATATTTCCAAATATCTTTTATAAAAGGAAAAATTGCAAAAAAAAAAAAAAAAAAAAAAACTTGTGAATTATAAGGATTGTTATAATCACAACCTCTTGAATCCATCGATCTATTCTCTAAACTAACAAAAATGTTACAATTTCACCTTTAAAAATAGTAAATTGCACAAAATATCATTGGAATGGAAGTGTTATTCCAACACGATTGTTCAAACTATACCATCAAACTCAAAATATCATATATCGATTTTGTATTTTATTAAAAGAAGATAACAACTCAATATTGTTATGAAACATTTTTAGTGGATAGACTACTATTACCATTTTCAAATTTACAATCATTTTAATACCATATCCAATAATAGTAGGAGATTCAATATATCTATGGATCCCTCATACATACTATGTATGTCAGTTGAGTTATACTAATTTGAATTTAAATAAATGAAGTCAAAATTGATTAAATAGTAAAATTTTAAAATTTTATTAATATATATGAAAATTTGAATATTATGTCAAAATGAGCATAACTCAATTAATATAATATTTGTATTATCAACCTCGTGCCTACCACAAAATTAATCAAATACCTCTCAAATATAAAAATTGAACGTTACACTGAAATTATTGAAAGGAGTTTTATGTTAAGAATAAAGTTGGGCTTAAACGGGCCTGAAAGAGGAGTTGTAGGCTTTGAAGCTTACTTGCCCAGAAAGCTAATGGATCGGATTCTTTATTGGTCTCTTTGTTATCCCTCCACCGAGCCGACGCCACCGCAATATTCCGCTGTGGTGGTTTGCTTCAGAGTTCGGGAATTAGACTTCTAGCCAACCCTGCACAGGTCCTCGACAACGCCGTCGTTCCGTTCTGGTGGCGGTGGTAGGTCTTCGATGGCCGGAGGAAGACGAAGAACGAACCATGCCAAAGCCAGCGATAGCTTCAAGAAGAACAAGAGTAATTCTGGCAGAAGAAGATCAGACCCGTCATCAATTCGAGGAAATTTGTTTGTTGATGGCGGGTTTTTATCCGATTGGCAGTTTCAGTTATCGCCGCCAAGTTCTGCTCGAGGTGCGATTTTCTCTTTCCTTCTCATTGCACTTCCGTGTCTCTGCATTTGCTTAATCGTACTCGTGTAAGGCTGGTTTTTCATTTCTTCTGTTGGTAAAGAACGATAATCTGAGTTGATAATTTTCTGTTGAGATTTTCTTTGTACTTTTATTGATTTTGCTTTGGTATATTTTCTTCAGAGGGAAATTCTTGGGCAAAGGGCAAGTCTGGTTCAAAATCGGCTAATTTAGATCGTAAAAGAATTGCTTCATCAAGTGGGACTAAACAAGCCAGTGGTAATGCTATTGGCTACGAATACCCTCCTGCTCCGAATCAGGTATTTCTTATTTGAAGAACGTTCTTTCCATAGATTGCTTTTTAGCCTTCTTTGTTCTTTTATCCTTTTTATCTTGAGTTTTCTTTTCCTATTAATTGTTATATTTTCTTTAATTGTTTTTAGCTTTTCTTGACGCATTCTTTATGAGATATATTTCTGTCTTGGCTTCTTTATACAGTCTTTTCCTAGTATGTCGGAAAATTTTATTTCTTTGGAAGCTATTTCCTTCGTGTTCTTTTAAGTTTCTGTTCTATGAAATTACTTCTTTCTAGTGAGATGGGAGGCACTTTTAGATTCATTTTAAAGATCTTCTTTTGGGGTTTTTTGCAGGAAAGTTTTCATTCGGAATCCCGGGGTCTGCAGTATGATGCAGAGTGTAGCTTGGACAACTCACAGCCTTTTATATTACTTAATTCTATGAATAATCAAATTGTCGCATATGTAGATGAAAACCCACCATTAAAGGCAGATAATTTGGAATTTACTTATGATTATGGTACTAGTTTTGTGTTAGGTGACAGTTCACATAGAGGACTGGGGTTTCACGATGAGGATGAACTTGTTAAAAATCAGAACACGGATGATGATTCAGCCACACAAGTGGAAGGAGGATTGTGTGCTGGTTCATTATCCTCCGAGAAGGAAACTGGTAATGGTGAGAGGGTTAATTGCAGGGTAGGGGTTGAGACAGCTAATGAGATGCTAGCAGAAGCATCACCCTCCAACAAATATTCTCCAAGGAATTCAGGTTTCTTGTCAATTGGTGGTGTGAGATTATACACCCAAGATGTATCTGATGAAGGGGGTGATGATGATGGGGAGTCATCTGACGGAAGTTCTGAGTACTCTGAGCCTCTAGAGTCAGATGAATCGTCTGAAAGTGATAGCTCTGTAGAAATGTCTTGCAGTGGTTCAGATATTGATGACGAGGTGGCTGACGATTATCTTGAAGGGATTGGTGGAAGTGAAAATATTTTAAATTCCAAATGGTTAATAAAACAAGAGTTGGTAGAGTCTGATGATGATAGTTCTAACAGTAGCCTTGATGATACTTTAGAGAAATTAGGCGGCATTGCTTTGCAGGAAGCATCTAAAGAATATGGAATTATGAAAACTCCTTCAAGGAAGAAGAAAAGTTCTGTTGTTTCTAGAGATCATTGGTCAGCATTGGCTCTAGATGACTTGCTAGTAAAAGATACTAGATCTACATCAGCTAGAAAGCAAAAGAATGTTGCTCATTTTGCTTGTTCTTGGCCTCCAAAAGCTCCAAAATGTAAATCTGCTAGAAAGTATCCCGGTAAAGATCTCATTTTCACGTAGAAGTTATTAATTAGATACAGCTTGTTTATTAATGAAACCAATTTCTGTGCCTATAATTGTTGTACATGCCTTCTTTTTCTATGAGAAGTTATTTGATCGACTGAATGCAACATATGAAAGAAGAAAAAGGACCCAAGTCCACTAGGGGAAGTAGAAAAAAAAAGGCTTGCAGTGTAGTTCATACCCAAATTGCTGAAAATAATTGAATTTGTGAGAAAAGGAAGAAGGATTTGCTTTATCTAAAGAGCTCTAGGTAATTTAGCCAAAGAACCTTAACTTGATTCTTTAAAATATGACCTCCAGGAATTAAATAAAGCAGAATGCAGAATAAGGTCTACTCCGTGAGGCTTGTAATTCCTTCAGACACAATCTGTTGAAGAATATAGGACTTGAATATGTAGATTCTGGGAATAAGGGAAAAGTTGTAGCATTCCTAATCGACTTCTGCTCTTGTGTCATGTGAATTCATCTAGTAAACTTTTGATATGCAATAATATTGCGCTTGATGTCAGGTGAAAAGAAGAAATATCGTAAAGAAACGATTGCAGCAAAGCGTCGAGAAAGAATGCTTAATCGGGGTGTTGATCTAATGGAAATAAATCTGGTATCATTTATTTAATTTTCACCTGGTGTTGGATTCTCTCTAAAGTTTTGTTATACAAAGGTCATAGATCACTTCTGTAGTATGCACCTGAATAATGAATAATTAAGAACCTTGTTCTACAAAACATCTGAAGTCTAGTACTGTATGGTTTCTTTTCACGAGACCTCTATACAATATTCTCATTACTCATTCTTCGTAAAAACACGATGTACTAATCTCTGAATCTTCGAGCCATGGTAGAATTTTTAATTAGAAGCATAACTACTTGATGTAAAATGATATTCAATTTTATTGCTATGTTATTTAAATAATAGTGAGTAGAGTGGGGGAGGGGGGAGTGTTGGGCACAAAACGTGAGAAGACCTGGGATTGAAGAGGGTTGTTTTTTTTTTTTTTACTCTCTTTCCTTTATTTTTTTTTCTTAAAAAACAATCAGTGTGCCCTGCAGTCTGATTGCATTCCTTTGATCTGCGGCAGGAATGAAAAAACAATCAGTGTGCGCTGCAGTCTGATTGCATTCCTTTGATCTGCGGCAGGAATGAAAAAACAATCAGTGTGCCCTGCAGTCTGATTGCATTCCTTTGATCTGCGGCAGGAATGTCATTTTCATTATCATTTCTTTTCATTTGCATTTTCGCTATGTGAATATGGCCTTATTGTAGTCTGACTTTGAACAAATGGTTAATTGCCTCCTAGTTGTACGAGTTTCATGGATGGGTTGCTCAAATCCAGCTTTTCTTTGAATTTTGCATTAACTAATCTTGCAATTTGTTTGAATTGTAGAAATTGGAGCACATGGTTCTCAACAGAGAAGATATGTTCGCTTTCCAACCTATGCATCCCCGTGATTGTTCCCAGGTATGTAGAATGGTGCTTCACCTGCAGTTTGTTATCAGTTTGTGCCATGGAGGGTACAATGTTCCTTGTAATATTTGTCCTTTTAGGGTGTAAACTTGATTGATTCCTTTAAGCTCCTCCTTTCCGGACCCTTTTCTTTTGTCAGAAGTGACATTTGAATATCATTAGGTACGAAGATTGGCTGCAATTTACCGCTTGCATGGTGGGTGCCAAGGTTCTGGTAAAAAAAGGTAAACGTTAATTTCTTTTTCTTATTTGTTATTTTAGTCATTAACTGTTGATGCTTAAATTTGCTTCACTTTTTTTCTTCTTCTCAGGTTTGTAACAGTAACTCGAACACAGCACACAGGAATGCCATCAGCAAGTGATCAAGTCCGCCTTGAACAGGTGGTTGAAATCTTTTTGGTTTGAGAATTATGTTTTGGATGTTGTTGGAGTCAACTTCTTGGATGGTCAGTGAACTTACCTTCCCCCCCCCCCCTCCCCTCCCTTTTTCTTCCCCAATCCCAGCTAATCGGAGCAAGAGACGAGGATGATGATTTTCTTGTTGCTGAAGGCTCAAATATAAAATCACAGGGCAGCAACAGAAGCAGAGAAAAGAAGAATACCAAAGTTTGTGGTTTGCACACACTGGAGCTTGATAAATCTGCAAGTAGTAAGTCGAGGTCGAAGGGTTCTGCAGGTAAGGGATTAAGTCAGAAAATGACCGGCAAAAAATATGCTGACCAACCTGTCTCATTTGTATCGTGTGGAGTAATGCAACCAGAACCAATGGACGAGAAAACGACTAGCAATTCTGAGGACGTAGATAAAAGCAAGGATATCGTAGCTGCATCTGAAATGAACGAGATGACCACTAGTGATGTCAAGAATATGGATATAAGTAGGGATAGTATTGGTGCATTTGAGTTGTACACCAAGGGTTTTGGGTCGAAAATGATGGCAAAAATGGGATATGTAGAAGGCGGAGGATTAGGGAAAGATGGTCAAGGAATGGCCCGCCCCATTGAGGTGATGAAACGGCCAAAATCACTTGGGTTAGGCATCGAGTTCTCCGAGGCCTCGACTTCTGCTGCTGGTGATAACCAGGCAAGTCGGGTTTCCGCCGCTAGATCTGGGTCCGGAGCTTTGGGAAAGTCCAAAAAAATTGGTGCTTTTGAAGAGCATACCAAAGGATTTGGGTCGAAAATGATGGCAAAGATGGGATTTGTTGAAGGCATGGGATTGGGAAAAGATTCACAAGGAATAGTCAACCCTTTGCTTCCTATCAGACGGCCTAAAGCGCGAGGGTTGGGTGCCAAAGGATAGATACATACAAGAATAACTATTCGTTTCATCATATTTGGTAATACATTCATTCTCTTAGACGGAGTCATTCTGTGTCGTTCCTCATTAACGAAGTAAATTTAGTCCTCTTGTTATTTTTGTTGTTTCTTGTTCTCTTAAATTAATAATGATGGAAACAAAAAACTTGATTTTCTTTACTATTAAGAATAAGGAGTGTTCATGGAGTTGGGTTTCTGGCCTAAAGGCTACACTCTGACTACAATCCAATTGACGAGGACAGAATAGAAGGCTATGGTAATGACCAGACTCGATTCAGATGAGAATCTAAAACTGGACGTACAAATGTAAGAAGAAAAAGTAAATACTAAATCTTGTATTTTAAGTTGGGGCAAATGGCAAAAACCATCCCTTAAGCATGAGTTATAGTTGTAATTCTATTTTCAAACTAAGTATTAAAATTGAACCCTCAAACTTAAATAATTATAAAAATTGTAACCATTGTATAAGTTTGAGGATTCAAATTTTATCATTTGGGGTTGAATTTTTATCTCTCGTAAGTTTGAGAGTCGAATTTTAATACTTGTATAACTTTGAGGGTTCAATTTTTACCATTGAAAGTTTGAAGGGTAATTACAATTACTATTCTATTTCTTCTTTGAATACAACAATTATAGGATGGGGGTTTGAACTCTTGACCTCTTGGATCGAAGTGCATGTAAATACACTGATCCAAACTTATTTTGGTGCAATTACCACCATATTTCAAGGGTGGTATTTGCAATGTGTCATTGCGTTCAGAACTTCACTATAGATATAAGTTTTGAGTTTTTCTTTTCTGCTTTCTTTTTCCTCCTCCGTTCTTTCATGCTTTTGCTCGTTTGCTCTTTTCTTTTTCTTTTTTCCTTCCTCGTTCTCACTCGCTTTTTCATCTTGTTTCTTTCGTCTTTGTGGAGATGGAACAAGGAAATTTAACGAGGTTCACTGTATTGTGATTTTGTTCGTGTTACCCCAAAGGGGAACTTTAATGGTTGTGTGACTATGATGGATAAACCTTTTGTTGTGAAGATTGACGACATTGCATTCACATTTCTGTCGGTAGAAAAACTCTGAGGAAAAAATGCTTATCATGTCACCTAGGTTCTTCCTAAGGCCAAATCGAACATAGCTTGGCTTGTTAGTTGTTAGTGTTCTTTGGGCATTATTGGGATCAATCAAGAAGAGGTTTAGCCACATTATAATTTTGACAAACATGTAATTATTAAATTTTTTAATAAAAATATTTATTTCAAGGGTGAAATGTACTTTTGGTCTAAGATTGATGTCTTTTGGTTCCTCAAATTTCAAAATAAACACTTTAGTCCTTCAAGTTTGGAAAATAGTTCTAAATGATTATTAACTTGATCTTGATAGATAGTTGACTAAAGGAAAAATGATGTGGCATCAAGATGACAACTTTTCTAATTCATCATGATTTATTCTCACCAAAGGAACTTTTTTGAATCAGTTTTGTTTCTATAGATCTAGAAAAGTTTCCACATATGTTGCCTATATAAGTGAAAATAAATCGAAAACATGAATCGAGTTGATCCATGACGAAACCAGATGGCGATGATAAGGGGAAGATTGCAAGTGATGGTCAATGGAGGATGAACAAAACGAAAATCTTTTGTATAAATCTCAATATTTACTTTTCAACACAAATTTTACAAAGGATTTATAATTGAACCGACACTTTTGGGAGATAAAAAGGAAAGAAGAAAACTTAGTAATAAGTCATTTTTTGTTTGGTATTTTACACAATGTATGAGAAATGCAATGGTAGAGAATGGTTAACGAGGAAAGGGTTCACTATTCCTTGTGAATCTTTTTCCAATCCCATGCCTTCAACGAATCCCATCTTTGCCATCATTTTCGACCCAAGTCCTTTAGTATGCTCTTCAAAAGCACCATTTTTTTTTTGAATTTTCCCAAAACTCTCGACTCAGTTCTAGCGGCGGATACCCGACTTGCCTGGTTATCATCAGCAATAGAAGTCGAGGCCTTGGAGAACTCGATGCCTAACCCAAGTGGTTTTGACCGAGCCATTCTTTGACCATCTTTCCCTAATCCTCCACCTTCTACAAATTGCATTTTTGCCATAATTTTTTACCTAAAACTCTTGATGTGCAACTCAAATGCACCAATACTATCCCTACTTATATCCATATTCTTGATATCACTAGTGGTCATCTCGATTATTTTGGATGCAGCTACGATATCCTTACTTTTATCTATGTCCTTAACATTGTTGGTCGCTATCTTGTCCATTGATTCTGGTTGCATTACTCCTCATGATACCAACGAGACAGGTTGATCAGAATACTTTTTTACGGTCATTTTCTGACTCAATCTCTTTCCTACAGAACTCTTCGACCTCGACTTACTGCTCAAATATCATTCTGAAAAGGAGTAAAAAAAATCCTACATTATCCTCTCAGTGGCGAAAATGATGACAAAAACTGCAGATGAAGCAGCATGGTATATGCCTCGGAACAATTATGGGAATGTATAGGTTGAAAAGCCAACATATCTGATTTATTTTGCCAGTATTGACATTTTACCGTTTTCCCTTGTTTATATTTAGTGGATTTAAAATCCCAACTGTAAATCAATTTCTTTTTTTTTTCTTTTATTATTATTATTTTTTGAGTTTTCATAGGATTCGAATTTCTAATATTTTAGTCATGGTATCTTAACCCATCGAGATTTGTGCATTAAAATATTGATTCTTAAAGGAGTGAGAAAAAATAAACTTTTTAATACATAAGTTCTGAGAATAATTTTCATTTAGTTTCTAAGTTTTAAAATGATACATTTTTTACTTTTAGGGTCGTTTGGATCTCAAATATTGTTTCATATGAATAGATATTAATATCTGGAATTTGAATGTCTAGATCTTAAATGTTTGGATATACAAGATAATTAATGTTTGGAAGTTAAGTATATGTGTTAAGTTTACCAATTTTGTATATAGAAACCAAAATTAAATAAGTACTTAATTAAATGTAAGAGACCAAGTGATGTAGTCATTAATTAAATTTAACATTATTTAATTTATTGTTATATTAATTAATTAATTAATCTGTTGAAATAAAAATAAATAAGTACCTTTATATTAAACATGTATTAAACATAATTAAACTAGTTTCAATTAATTATTAAAAAATAAATTAGTATAAATTAATTATAATATTGATAATTAATAATAATAATTTATATTAAATAGTTAAGATACCACTTTTATGTTGAAATTTATTATGTTAAATAATATATTTACATTTGATAATTAAATTAAAACTAATAATAATGAATAATTGATAATAATCTATAACTTAATTAGTTTATATTTTTTTCTGTTTGTCTCCTAGACATAAAATTCTCATCATTCCGCAAGATATTAAAAAATCCATATCAGGTGGGTTTTAAAGTTCCTTGGATATTAATATCGTGGGTTTTAAATATAAAATTTTGTGAAACAAATATTAAATATCTGTCTGAAATCCTACAGAAAATCCTGTTAAACAAACGGGGCCTTAAATTTTGGATTTAGTTCCAATTTAGTTCCTAAGTTTTAAAATGTAGCATTTGAGTTAGTTTTCATTTGATCCATAGATTTCAACAACTTTTACTTTTACTCCTAAATTTTTATTTATACTCACAATTTTTGGTGTTAACTTTCATTTAATTAATTTAAAATAATTAGAAATATGAATTTCTTAAAACTAATTTTAATATTCGTGAAAAATTAATGCAAACTATTTCGGTTGTAATTAATTTAAAAGAGATCGTCAAAAATGAAAAAATAGGAAAACTACTTGCATCTTATAAGAAAAAAAATGGTCAAACGGAAACATCTTCAATTTTTTAAAAAAATTCAAAACTACCCTTTCATATTTCAAAATTTTTGCACATATATTGCCAATTCGTCAATTTTTTCCGTCGCTTCTTCGTTCTTCTTCTTCATTCTTCTTTTCCTTTTCCTTTTCTTCTTTTTCTTCGCTTGATTTCAATTTGAAAACTTCTGGGTGTAGTTTTCAACTTCACAATTTCGCTTGATCAATATTTTGACAACTTCAACTACAACTGCAATCATGCCTTCAACTTTAACTTCAACGAAAATTTCAACTTCGATTTCAATTTAGTATCCCCGATTCAATTCGCCTGATCGTTGATTTCAATTCATTTTTGTCTTCTTGATCAATCATCACCAGATTTCATTCTTCTTTGTGGATTTGATCGATTGTAGGCACATTTCTTCTTCTTCTTCCTTTCCTTCTATCCAAAAAATAGAATTCACCTCTCCAAAAATTGAAATGTGAAAAGTGAGTGAGAGAAGATTCGGTTTCATATCAATTGCTTAGTTTTTTTTTTTTGTCACTCTGTTTTTTTGGCAGGATTATGTATTGTCTTATTATTTGTCTATAACGAGATAGAACTCTATTTATTTGTTTTGAATTGAATTCACTACTTTGTATTATATTGTATCAGCGAGATAGAACTATCCATTGATATACAACGATATATCACTATTTTTTGTCTATTACTTATCATTGTGATTGGGTATATCGGTGATAGATAGAGATAGAAGTCCATCTTTATCCATCACGGATAGACAGAGATAGAACTCTATCTTTAACTATCCCTGATAGATAGAGATTGATGCCTATCTTTGTGTATCTCTTTGTTTTCTCCTTATTTTGTTTTGAATTGAATTCACTAATTTGTATTGTATTGTATTAGTGAGGTAGAACTATTTATTGATAGACAACGATATATCACTATCTCTGTTTATCATTCATCATTGCATGAGTGTATCGGTGATAGACAGAGATAGAAATCTATCTTTGTCTATCATTGATAGACAAAAATAAAACTCTATCAATTCTATTATCACTTATAGACAAAATAGAACTCTATTTCTATCTATCACTATTGAATACTTTCATTATGAGTTTCTTATATAATCTTTTTTTCATTTTTGTAGAATACCATGACTATTCCTATAATTGTTTTTTATGGAGGACAGTGGAAGGATTATTACTCCTATGAGAATTATGAGGTTGGTGGAATTTTGGTAGATGAATAAATAGTCTTTAATGGTTTAATTGGTTTAATATATGAATAAATTCAATTGAATGAGTTGGTAGATTTTTCAGTTTTATTAGATTTTGGTAAAAAAAAAAAAAAAAAGGTATGCAAACTGTGGTTCCAATAAAAAATAACAAAGATGTTTTTCGATATCTAACTTTGGCTAAAGATGCAATCAATCGACGTCCATTAGTTGCTCATGTAAGTGTTTGTTCTTTGGAAGGGTTTTCTACTGCTATTAGTAGTGTAGGTGACGATGGTGATAGAATGTTATATTTAGGTTCTTGTTCTTCTTCAAATGATGAAGTTATATGAGATTTTTTTTGTAGTTATTTGAAGGAGGAAAACGTATCTGAAAGCAAAGAAGTACATTCAAAGTGTTTTTACATAAATGCAGTGAAGAATAATCTTCAATTTAGAACTATAAGATCAAATTCAAAGTATGTTGAGTTCAAATGTTTGCACGAAGGCTGCAAATGATATGTTAAGGCATCTCAGTATAAGAACAGTGAGTTGTGGATGCTCAGGAAGTACATTTCTGAGCATGATTATCCATTGAACACAACTCAAAGTTATCATAGGCAAGCTTCTTCATCAGTAATTGGCAATTGCTCGATAGATGATTTAGGTTCATGTCTACGGATCAATCCATTCTTAGAGGCATTATCCATAAGGCTCGTACAAAATTTGAAGTTAATATAAGTTATCAAAAAGCTAGGAGAGCAAACGAACACACAGTAAAGATATTAAAAGGAGATGCAGTTGAATCATACACCTTGATTTCAAGATTTTTGGAAAAGTTTAATGACATGAATTCATGTATGATCTATTTTTCTTAGCAAATTTTTATCTCTTTCCATTGTAGATAGAAAGTGATAGACAACTACCACTATCTATCAGTGATAGTTGTCTATTACAGTCTATCTTAGATAGACAGGGATAGTTGTCTATCACTGTCTATCTTAGATAGGCAACGATAAACATCTATCACTACCTATTTATACAGTTTTGTTACTATTTACGGTAATAGAAATATTTTTATGTATTTTTATCGGTACCTACACTGCTTTAGAAATGGATCATAGTGGTCATTTCAAGTTTTGCTTCATGGCTTTTAGTGCATCAATCAAGGGGTGGAAATACTGTAGATTTATTGTATCTATTGATGGTGCATTTTTGAAGTGTAAGTTTGGTGGCATGCTATTAACAGCTTCAAGTTTGGTGGCATGCTTTAACAGCTTCATCACTATATGGTAACAATCAAATCTTTTCCCTTACATTTAGTATCGTAGATTTTGAAAATGACGCATCATGAACATGGCTTTTTTAAAAACATATGAAGTAGTTTTAGGGAATGGGAGAATTTAGTCTTTGTTTCTGATACGCATCTTAGCATTCCTAAAGGAGTTTTAAGAGTGTATGCTAATGTTGAGTATTGCGTGTGCATATAACATCTCTTAAGAAACTTGAAATTTTATTTTAAGGATCCATTTCTTGATAATTATTTCTTTAATTGTGCAAATGCCTATACTATTAATGACTTTGAGTACCACATGAGATGCTTGGAGTCAATCTACCCGAATAATTGAAGTTATCTTAGTAGTGTTGGGTTTGAAAAGTGGACTTGGGCATATCCACAAAGAATAAGGTATGGAATGATAACATCGAATGTTGCAAAAAGTATAGACTCCGTTTTTAAGGATGCTAGAGAATAACCTGTGGCTAGCTTGCTTAGTTCAATCAGAAATATATTGAAAAAGTGGTTTTATGATCGAAGTAAAGTTGCTTTTGCAATGAAAAATCCTTTGACTTGTTAGGATAAAAACATATTACGACGAGAATATGAAAAGTCAAGAAGTTTCTTGGTAAAAATTCTGTCTTTTTTTTTTTTTTATTGTTTATCTATCACTGTTTATCTCAGATAGACATTGATAGTGCTCTACCTCTGTCTATCTCAGATAGACACTAATAGTGTTCTATCACTATCTATCCTAGATAGACATTGATAGTAATCTATATTTGGCTATCTTAATTTGAAGTTATCAATAGGTAGACTCAGATAGACAAGTATGTAAAGTGTCTATCTTAGATAGACAATGATAATCTTTTTTCTTGAATAGTTGTTGATACCAATTATCTTTCTCGTATTTATCTATTAGGTTGATCCCATTAGTAATACTGAATACAAGATAATGAATGGAGATAAACAGTTCATAGTGAAGCCAAACTTGAGATCTTGCAGTTGTCGAGTATAGGATTTTGAGGAAATTCCATGTGCACATACACTTGTTCTCTGAATGCTTAGATACCTATTCTTATGTAGTTGACTTTTATTATAGAAGAACATTGTCAGCATCATATAGTGATTGTGTTCGACCTATTGGAGTTCATTCGGATTGGAGAGCTAAAGATGATGTCATGAAAACATTACCTTCTCTTGTTAAACATTAAGCTGGAAGACTTAGAAAACAAAGAATTCCATCTGTGAGTGAATTTAAAAGTTCATCAAAATGTACTCGTTATATTCGTAAAGGTCACAATAGTAGGACTTGCAAACTTCAACCCATTAATCAAATGATGTAATCATTATTTTTTCATTGTAATACATGTATAGATATTAGAGGTTATGAATGATATTTTCTAATTTATTTTGTTCTTGAGTTGTAAATGTTTTTAATAGTACCTTACTTGTAAGTCATTATATATCAGTGATAGGCATAAAAACTGGAAGAAGCACAAAAACTATAAGTAGTTGAACTTCAACAAGAAAGTCAATAGGTATACACAGGTGGACAACTATATGTGTCTATCGTTGTGTATATAGATGATGGGGGGAAATTAGAAGTCAAATTTACTCAACAACCAAAATCTCGTGGATGTGGTATGCGATACATGTTCCTAAGATATGCGTTGATAGTCATGCATCGATGGTCATGCGTTGGAATGATATTGCGTTAATGAATGTATGCAATGACCATGCGTCCTGCCACAAGTTTTCTTGCACTGGAACCAAATATATTCCAACGCAAGTTTCTCAGGTAATCCAAGGTCGAACACAGGGAGTTATAACTATATGTTTGTGGTGATGTGCATGCGGCGGTATAAATAAAAAAATGGAGGGGATGTTGCTAAGTTAATCCTATTCTTACTCCTATCTAATAGACAACACAATGAGAATATGCATAAAAGGTAGAGATACGACAAACCTTGACATGAAATAAATGTGTGGGAAAATAGATAAATGCGGAGATGATTTCATTGCAACCCTTAAGAGTGACTGCGAGGGCAACCCTAGTCAACGCAAGCCAATGCGATCATGCGACACTCATGCACAACAGATCATTTTCCAATGCAAATGCAATGCTTCTAAGTCTTGGACGCATGTGTTGAATACAAAATGTCCATAGAGCTCATTACTAAGTCTCTACTTTTGTCCTATGCGATGATGCAAAATATATAAAAGCAAGATGACTGCACTCAATTGTATCCTATCTCTAGGATGCATGCGATGGGTTAATAGTAAACAGTGCTTATTTCTAAGCTCCTATCTCTTGTATTATATGTTCTAATCTGACTCTCCCGAGCCTAGATTCTGATCTGACCTTCCCAAGTCTAGATCTTGCCTTTAGACTACCCTCCCGAGTATCCCTAATGGGTGAATGAAGCATATATACTATAAGACAATCACATGAACTTGGTTGACGCAAGGTTGTTACTATCCCTAGTGAACAACGCACACATTGCTAAATGCGTCTAACCACTTACCCTCCCGGGAAGTTGATTGTTGTTGACTTTACTCATAGACTCGCAATGTGTTAGCCTATAGATAGGCATTGTAACAGCTTCACACTAAGAAAATAAGGTTACTCACACACTTGCGTAACGCACACCTCTCGGTGGGTTGCTACATGCTTCATATTCCTAATCTACATGACTAAGTATGCAATACCCAAGCACTCTCACTAAGTGTTGCAATGAAAGTAAAGATGCTAAGCAAAGAAGATGGAGATGGAGTTGAAGGAAATAGAGAAGTGCATTGAAAACAAGTTGTATTAATTTCTTAATTCCAAAATGTCATACAATACAATATGAGAAAAGAAAGGAAAAGGAAATGACCGGCTGGAAGCAAAGATTTGCTCCCAGCAGATATGCATCAAGGCTGCCAGTGGTGCCATGGATGGGCGGAGGAGCTGACTCTCTCGAGATCTAGCTCCGATCGTCACTCGGAATGGATGAAGGAGGTGAATAACTCTCAGCGTCTTCTCACGCATTTTGTCTGGATCACAAGGATCCACCTTAGGCAAACCTCAGGCGAAAACCTTGGATAATTTGAATTTCTGGTCATCGGCTTCTATTTATAGAGCTTGGGTTGCCAACAACATTAATTGGACTGCTCTGAGTTTGATGTTCGGCGCGTTAGTCCTTTTTTGAACCTCTGCTACCAATGGCGTGGTAGGTGAAATTTCAACATCATCTTTTGGATTTTCTCGAGGTAGATGCGTTGATGCGTTCATTCCACCTACCTTGCATTGATCCCATTAGTTTGCATTGTCGCGTAGCCACAATCGTTCAATGGTCGCATTCGCTTAATACCGCAACTCTACATGATGACCGCAATCGCTTGACGAACGCAACTCCCATGCGATGGACGCATACGGCTGATTACCGCAACATCCATGCATTGATCAATGCGTTTTCCTTATGATGGAGAGTTTTTCCACATGCAGTCTTCTATGCGGTGGTCCAGTTTCCGCTTTTGCATTCATTTCCTGCATTGGCCACAAAAATAGAATATTGAATGCAGAATTAACGCAAAGTAACGGGTTAGCTGAGATTCGACATGCTGATCGATGCAAACTCTTTTTCTCGTGAATTTCTAACATGATTGCTGCATATTCTACCTAACAACCTTCATAATTCTAAGTAAAAGGACTAAGATGGCATGCATTTCTGCATGTCATCAACAGATTATCACATGTATATGAATCTATCAGTAGATAGATTCGGATAGATTCAAATAGATTGAGATAGTTGCAACATTGTCTATCATTAAATATATAGACCATGATTGCTTTCCTAATTTTACGTCACACATTCATTGCAGCTACGTTCCCCCCTCTTTTAAGTCAAATCCTTAAATGATAGAACTCTATCATTCATTGAAGTCACCCATCATTTAAAAACTCATTCATTGAGTTTATTACTGTCTATCTCAGATAGACACTGATAGTATCCTATCTCTTTCAATCTCAGCCAAACAATGATGGCAATCTATCACTGTCTATCTTAGACAAATAATGATAGTATTCTATCTCTACCTATCTAAGATAGATACTGATAGTACTCTATCACTGTCTATCTCAAATAGGCACTGATAGTACTCTATCTCTGTCTATCTCAATTTGAAATAGACAAATATATATTGATGTTAAAGTTTTTCTATAGTTGCTAAAGTTCCTAAGACAGATAGTGATACTAGTCTATCACCATGTATCAATAGATAGACTCAGATAGACAACTATGTACTAACAATTACATTATTAAATAAGTATCGATGTACAACAACACAATGAACAAAACATGTTAATTTTATAAATTATACAACTAGTTGATTGTCAACAAGTAGAAACAAACTTATAAACTGTATAAAGTAGAAAACCAAGTACAAAGAAATTTCAACTTGAAGATTTACTAATTAGATAAAGTAATTCTATAATCAAGATTGAGACTGAGATTGAGATTGAATTTGAGAAATGTTCAAGTTGAAGTTTGGAGCAGTGACCATCATCAATTTCATATATTATTGAGTTTTAGTTTGAGGTTGTACTTCATTCTTCTTCTTAAGTTTCTTCCTTTCAGGTTTCGTCTTTGGAGAGACACTTTTCTTATTTTGATTCTCTAATGCTTTTTCAATTGGTTTTCGCTATCTCTTTGGTCTCTTCTTTTGAAAATATGTGTCTTCTAGCACATTTGGTCTAAAACTTTGGCACTTCCCCTGCTATTGCTGCTTTCCCTTTTTTCCCCTCTTTTGTTTAATTCTCTTCATCTGCACCTTCTTCATTATCAGTTTCTTCTTCAACAACTTGCTTCCGCTTTTGGTTTCTCTTTGGTCTCTCCTTCTGAAAGAGAATCTCTTCATTCTCTTCCTAAACTTGTTCCTCCTCATTTTGCTCATCTTCTACTTGATCTTCATCTACTTTCTTTTGGTCTTCTTGTACTTGCTCGTCATCTACTTTCTTCATCTTCTTTCTCTTTTTCAATTTTCTCTTCTTCATTGATTTTCTGCAAAAAAATGTTGGAGTTTATAAGAAGAACACTGAATTATATTCAATGATAGGCTACTATCATTGTCTATCATCATATATATAAACAATGATATTTATCTTTTTCTCATTTCTACATTTCGATCCTTTTTCTCTATTTGACTCTCTTCTTCTTTATCAGTTTCAACATGTTCATCGACTTCATATTATTCCTTTTTTGTTTCAGTTTTAGAGCATCTCCATCAACTTCACCTACCTACAATCATATGATAGAAAATAAGAATCTTAAAAATCTTAATATTCAAATAAGATGTGATACTATTAGTGTCTATCTGCAATAGAGACTGATAGTCTATCTTTGTCTATCAACTCTTGTATTTGAACAAAAACTAGCTTAAGAAAAGAATCAAACCTAAGGCAACTCAACTAGAAAACTCAGATAGACACTGATAGAGGACTATCACTATCTATCCCAAATAGACACCGATAGAGGACTATTAGTATCTATCTCAAATAGACAGAGATGAACCTCTATCAGAGTCTATCTCATATAGGCACTAGTCTATTATTGTCTATCCCAGATAGACACTGATATATACTGATAGAGGACTATTACTGTCTATCCCAAATAGACACTGATAGAGGACTATTAGTATCTATCTCAGATAGACAGAGATAAACCTCTATCGGAGTTTATCTCATATAGGCACTAATAATAGTCTATTATTGTCTATCTCAGATAGACACTGATATATACTGATAAAGGACTATCACTGTCTATCCCAAATAGACACTAGTAGTAGTCTATCTTTGTCTATAAGCTCTTCCATTTGAACAAAAAGTATCTTAAGAAAAGAATCAAACCTTAAGCAACTCAGATAGACAGTGATACAATCAAACCTCAGATAACTTAAATAGACAAAGTCTGTGATAGAGAACTATCATTGTCTATCCTAGATGGACACTGATAGACCTCTATCAGAGTTTATCTCAGATAGACACTGATAGTAGTCTATCATTGTGTATCTGAGACAGAAAGTGATAGAGGGCTATCATTATCTATCCCAGATAGACATTAGTAGGCTACTATCAGTGTCTATCCGTGATAGACATTGATAGTAGTATATCTTTGACTGTCAACTTTTGTGTTTGAAGAAAAATAACTTAAGAAAAGAATCAAACCTCAGAAAACTCTTGTGTTTTGGGTGATTCCAAATCAACAGTTGCAATCGGATTCAAATCATCTTGTGTTTGAAGTTGTTGTATTTGCATCTCAGTTTCCTACAAGAAAATAATTAGTTATTGTTTTCTATCTAAGAATCTAGTGTTTTCTATCTAAGAATCTATTGTTTTCTATCTAAGAAAGTAAAAAACTTAAAAAACATAATATTAAGATAGACAGTGATAGAGGACTATCATTGTCTATTATACATACAAACCTCTCTTTCCTTTTGCCTCTCATTTTGAACTTGGATCTACAAGAAAAAGAAATTTTCTTTAGTAAATGTATAGTTACATTTATTTAAATGTAACAAAGAAAAAAGGTAAGAAACTTAAAAAACACAATATTAATATAGTATATAACAATGCAAATACTTATCCCAGATAGATATGTTATTGCATAGTCAACCATAGTATCAATATCACCACTTTCTTCCAAAATTCAAAGACTGTAAGAAAACTGTTTATTTTTTTTCAACACCTTCTTTCTTCATGCTCTTTTTCTTTCTATTGTTGTTGTTATGGAAGATTTTCAAATGCAAGTCTACTATTTAGGCTTTCTACAATTGACCTCGACATTCTTTTGATTTCATCTTGGCCTTGTTTCAAAACATTTTGTTCTTCTACTATTTTATGTTGATCATTTCTTAGTTCATTAATTTCTTTCATTATTCTATTTGCTCCTCTTTCTTCAATTTTTTTTGTTCATTTGCCTCTCTTTCTCCCTCTTTTTTTTTCCTTTCTTTCTCCTCCTCTGCTTCAAGTTCTATGAAATATATGAAGTTGATTGAGATTCTTCTTCTGTTGGATGCAGTGTTGTCATACAAAATTACAAGTAAACAAATGTTAAATTATTAGAGAAAAAAAGTAGCAACATCAGTGATAGACCATGATAGTAGTCTAAGATAAAGATAAAACTTTATCACTGTCTATCTTTAAAGTGATAGACAATGAAAATGTTCTCATTTAAGGAATTACTTACATCTTTTGTTTTGAAAATGTTCTCATTTAGAGTCCTCCACTCATCTAACTCCAAGCGCTCCCATGTGATGATTCTTGGACCTTCGATTTTAAGTTTCCTTCCAAATTCAACATCTAAATCGAAAAGTTTTGGGATTGTCTTAAAAGTCCAATAAATTAATGCTAATGGAAATCTTTGAAGGTAGACAACATCCTTCTCAGTATATGATGCTCTTTTAAAGAATTGATAGGTCAAGGTGTAAGACAATCTTCCCCAAGGATAGTCTTTGAAGATTTCTTCATCGTTCAAAATGTCTAGATGTTTTAAATTGATATGGTTGTGTTGTTTCTTGGGGATTAAAAGAGCTTCTAGGATGTAGATATTGGTTAATTTAACTTTCAAAGAGTCTTCCTCATTGCGTGCTTTGAAATTTCTCTCCATATCTCTCCTAATTATATGATCATCATGAACAAAAAATGCATTTCTAAGTTTGACATTTTTCTTTCTCCTAAATCTAATTGAGGGAATTTGTAGCATTTCAATCCAGTTATTAAACAAAATTCTTCCAATCCAAATTCTGCTATACGGCCATCAAAATTGAATGCTAAGACATTCAACTTCTTTGTATAGCATTACCTTCTTACTAAGCGGTTGAGGAATTGGTTGGGTATTTTGGCAATTTTAATATTAAGAAAGTGTCCAAATAGGCCATTTAAAATTAGAGGAAAAATTGTTTCATCTAATTTTGTTCTTATCAAATTTAACACCTCTATACTAAAGTACATAGTAACTCTTAAATTTCCATTCTCGTTTTCCATAATTAATTCATGTTCCACTAGTTGAAAAAATATATTTAACAATATGTTAGAAAGTAAAATTTGAATAACACCAACAACTAACAAGATAACTATCAATAAATCATTATGTATTATGTATTATCTATTGATAGACATTGATAATATTCTATCTCAGTCTATCTTAGATAGACAATGATAAAACTCTATCATTGTCTATCTCAGATATACAGAGATAGTATTCTATCTCTGTCTATCTTAGATAGATAATCATAGAATTCTATATATCACTGTTTATCTCAAATAGATACTGATAAAATACTATCTCTATTATCTCAACTCAAAGTTATCGATAGATACATTCAGATAAACAAGTATCTATTAAATAAGCATCAATGTACAACAAGACAATGAACAAAACATAACACAATTTACCAACGAATATATATATATATATAGAGAGAGAGAGTGTGTGCAAACCATATACAACTTATATTACTATTTATCATTGAAGTCTATCACCGTTTATCTCAGATCTATCACTGTCTATCTCAAATAGAGAGGAATAGTATTCTATCTCTGTCTATCTCAGATAGACAATGATAGAACTCTATCATTGTCTATCTGAAATAGACAGAGATAATATTCTATCTATGTCTATCTTAGATAGAAACTGATATAGGACTATCACTGTGTATCCCAGATAGACACTGATAGTTCTCTAACTTTGTCTATCTCAATTTAAGGTTATCAATAGATACACTCAGATAAACAAGTATTTATTAAATAAGCTATAAACAAAACATGAAGCTATCTACCAACAAAAAAAAAAAAAAAAAATATAGAGTGCAAACCATATAAAACTGATATTACTGTTTAATTCTACCTCCGTCTATCTCAGATAAACAATGATAGAACTTTATCACTGTCTATCTCAGATAGACAGAGATAGTATTCTATCTCTTCCTATCTCAGTCTCTGTCTATCACAAATAGATAGAGATAGTATTCTATCTCTTTCTATCTCAAATAGACAAGTATGTATTGATGTTAAAGTTCTATTGATACGTGTAGATAGACAATGAGCAAGACATAAAACTATCCATCAACTACAAAAAAATACTTAGAGAGTGCAAACCATTAACACTATCTACCAACAACAATCAATAATCAACACAATGTTTAGTAATTTTGTCACTGTCTATTTATGATAGACAGTGATAGCATTCTCTACCACAACTACTTTGGTTTTACCTTCTCCCTCTCTTTAGATTTTATTTTATTTCCTTTTCCTCTGCTTATTGATGATTCAACTTTCATTATTTTCTTTCATTTTCCTTTGCTTCCTTTTCTTGTTGATGATTTAGCTTTGACCACTTTTTTTTTTTTTTGCTTACCATCTATTTAAACAAAATTAGGTTTAATAAGGTTTGATAACTATGATTAAATGGAAGAGTTGGTGAAATGAAAAGAAAAGAGAATGATTATAACCTTGAAGAGTTGATTCGATAATAGATTGTAACCTTGAAGGAGAAGCAACAGAAGATTAAGCAGCAATGGTGAGCAGTAGCAACAGAAGAATAATAAGAAAATGATGATGATGAAGCAGTAGAAGAAGAAGATGACCAGTGGAAGAAGAACAATCGACAAGATAGATGACGATAAATTGTTATCGTGCACTGTTTGGTGAAGAAGAAGTCGTTGGAAGAAGAAGAGGCGGGCGTGAGCGATATCGAGCCGGTTGATGGGTAATCCAATGAATCATAGTTAATCGGTGAGTTGTGGGTTATCCGTGTGTGGGCTAGGGACATTTTTGGTATTTCACTACCATGAGTTGGACTTTTCTTTCATTTATTTAATTCTCTTTGGGCTGGGTTCAAATTTTGCTATTGATGTAAGTAATGTGGGTTTTTTTTATTACTTTTGAAAACCTCCCTTAATATAATTCTTTTAAATTAAATAATACAAGATGAACACAAAGGAATAAGGACCCATTCGGATTAACTAGAGAAAAAAATGTTTTCCAATAAAATCATTTTTATTTAAACTCTTTTGATAAAAATTGTTTAAAATGAACTTTGAAAGTGTTTTAAAAACTACTTTGAGTGATTCATAAACACTTTATTTTCTTTTCCAAAATTAAACACTTGAAAAGTTATTCTAAATACATCCTAAAAGTGAGTATTAGTGATGTTGTGAATGAATTTGGATATGACGAAACATGCCAAAAATCACAAAAAGATAAGTGAAATAAATAGAAGATAAAGTGGACATAATTCAAATAAGTCTAAGTGCCAAGTAATGGGTTATCTTAGCATAAGAGACAAATGTAAATTCTATCTCATTCTTCCTATAAATATATTATTATAATACCATATGAGTTATCTTGAACTTGATCGATCTGGGATCTAGATCATAATCCATAATAAAATCTTCTAACTTCTTTTTTCTTCAATTCTAATCTCCAACTTGGGCATCGAAGCTTTATAGGTTTTCTCTCTCTTAAATTATAAATTTACAGTTGCTATTCAATGCAATTTTTCGGGTCTAAAACTTGACATCAACAATTGAAAACTTATGGGTAAAAATGAAAGTTAAAGCTAAAAATTTAAGATTAAAAGTAGGGTAAGTTTTTTAAGTCTGTTGTGAAATTGAAGAGCACAATGGGAACACAGATATGGAGAAAACATAATATAATAATATATTTATAAAATAATATAATAAATAAGTAAAAATATAATTTAAAATTAAAAAACTAAAATCATAAAATAAATAAAATTATAAAATAGATAATATGAAAATTAATGGAATTTTGTAGTGGATTTCTCACCAATGTGCATTATTTTGAGATCCACCAAATGCCACCATTTATAAGCAAAGTGGCAAGTAGGATTTAGGCTTACATGGACACCAAGCATGAATTATTACAAGATACATAGACAATTTGAAAAATGACACATGGCTTTTAGGACACGTATTGGACATCTATTTTTATGATATTTATAATACTCCCCATTAGATGCCCATATATATATATGAAATATGCCTCGTTAAAATATTACTAGGAAAAATCTTATGGAAAAAAAAACTCTAGTGAAGGAAAAGGAGTACATATTTCATATAATACATACTTCTAAAAGAATACAATATATTTACTCCCCTTACGAAAACATCACTTAAGATCTTTGAGTCTCCGCATTCCAATGTTATACACCAATTTTTCAAAATTTGTGGTTGGTAATGTCTTTGTAAATAAGTATGTCAGATTATCCTTCGAACAAATTTGTTGTATAGTGATGTTGTCATTTTCTTCAAGATCATGAGTGTAGAAAAGTTTCGGTGAATTATGCTTTGTTCTATCTCCTTTAATATATCCCCCTTTGATTTTGGCTATACAAACTGTATTGTCTTCGTATAATATTGTTAGAAGATATTTATTAGAAGACAAGACACACTCCTCGTTGTTTCACGAATGTTCTGAATCATTGACCTTAGCTATACATATTCTCGACTAGCCTCGTGAATTGCAAGAATTTCAGCATGTTTTGAAGAAGTAACCATTATGGTCTATTTCACCAATCGCCATGATATAGCAGTCCCTCCACATGTGAACAGATAACCTGTTTAAGATCTAGCTTTGTTTGGATCAGATAAATATTCATCTGCATAACCAACTAGATCAAGATTTGATTTATTTGAATAAAACAAACCCATATCGATTGTTCCTTAGAGATAACGGAATATATGCTTTATTCCTTATAAGAGAATAACTATATCTAGCTAATAAAATTACTGAAAAATGCAATATCTGGTCTTGTATTATTAGCAAGATATATAAGTGCAGCAATTACACTAAGATATAGTGCTTCAGGACCAAGAACTTCTTCATTATATTCTCGAGGTCGAAATATATCTTTATTTATATCCAATGAACGGCTTCAATTAAAATATTTAGTGGATGTGTTTTGTCCATATAAAATCTTTTCAAAATTTTTCCTGTATAAGTTGACTGATGAATAAATATTCCATCTGCTAAATGCTCAATTTGCAAACCAAGGAAAAATTTTGTTTTTCCGAGATCTTTCATCTCAAATTCTTTCTTAATATATTATATTGCCTTTGAAAGCTCTTCAAGAGTTACAACTATATTCAAGTCATCAATATATGCAGTTATAATAGCAAATCCTAATTGTGATTTCTTTATAAAAGCACACGGATATATTGGTTTATTTTGATATCATTCTTTCAATAAATATCCACTCAGGTAATTGTATCACATCCGTCCTGATTGTTTCAATCCATATAGTGATCTCTGTAACTTTATTGAATACTATTCCTGAGAATTTGATGTATATGTTTCAGGTAGCTTAAATCCTTCTGGGATTCTCATATAAATATCATTATCAAGAGATCCATATAAATATGTTGTGACTACATCCATAAGATACATATCCGGACTTTCATACACAATCAAGCCAATTAAATATCTTAGTGTAATTTCATCTATCACTGGAGAATATGTCTCCCCATAATCAATAATGTCTTTGTGAAAAACTTTATGTAACTAGTCTTGTTTTGTATCTTATGATCTCATTATTTTTTTTCTTTTTCTCACAAATATTCATTTTTATCCCATAGGTGTCGGACTACTGGTCCAAAAAACCTGTCATTTTGAAAGTGAGTTTAATTCTACCTCGATTGCTTCTTTCTTAATTCCTCCCCCTAATGTTGGAAAATTTGTCTCATTAAAATGACACTCAGCAAATTGTGCAGTAAATACATCACCTGTTAAGGGTTCAAGTTAATAGTTGATGGGAAATCATATCCAACATATATTCCTAACCTCTTTTGAGGACCCATCTCAGTGCATTGCAGTGGAGCAATTGGAACATATACTACACATCCAAAAATTCTCAAATGGGAAATATTTGGCTTATGATCATAAGCTAATTGTAATGGTGAGTAATTATGATAAGCTATTGGCCTAATGCATACAAGTGACGCTGCATGCAAAATAGCATGTCCTCGTGTAGATGAAGGAAGCTTAGCTTTCATAAGCAATGGTCTTGTAATTAATTGCAAAAATTTTATGAATGATTCTGCTAAACCATTTTGTGTATGAACATGAGCTACAGGATGTTCAACACTTATCTCAATTGACATACAATAATTATCAAAAGCTTGGGATGTAAATTCACCAGTATTATTAAGACGAATGATCTTAATTGTATAATTAGGATATTATGCTCTTAACTTAATTATTTGAGCAAGTAATCTTACAAATGCAAGATTTCGACTTGATAATAAACACACGTGTGACCATCTACTGGATGCATCTATTTATACCATAAAATATTTAAATAGTTCACTTAGTGAGTTAACAGGTCCACATATATCATCATGAATTCATTCTAAAATGCAGGTGATTCAGTCCCCATTTTAGCTAGTGATGGTGTTCGCACGAGATTTCAAGAGAAATTTATTTCGTGGAACTGAAATTTTGTATTTGTATAATTTTGTGGAAAGTGAGTACAATCTCTAATACATAATATTTTGATGCTTTCAAAATAAACTATGGTCTTTAAGCTAGTTTATTTTCTTGAATGATCGGCCTTTGGGCTTGTTGATCTTCTTGGATGATCGACTTTTGGGCTTGTTGATCTTCTTGGATGATCGACCTTTGGGCTTGTTGATCTTCTTAGATGATCGGCCTTAGCTTGTTGATCTTCTTGAATGATTGGCCTTCGAACTTGTTGATCTTCTTGGAGGATTAGTATTCGCCAGAGGCTTTCAAAGAAACTTGTTTCTTGGAGTTGAACTTAAATTGGTGTTGATGTTTATGTTAATTGGATGCGATGTGGTTTGATCTCCAGCGCTTGATCCTCTGATTCTCTCTCGGTTGAATGAGTACGCTTGATGTATAGAAGCAGTGCGTGTGGATGTTCTTGAGCTTCGAGTCTTTGAAGAATGCTTGTATCTTCAAAGGACTTCAGTCTTCAAGCGTGTTCAGAATGCTTGTATCTTTTTCAGCCTTCAGAATGCTTAGGACTTTAGTTTTCAAGCATGGTCAACTTCAGGAGTCAAGGAGTCTTCTAATTGTAGAGAATTCCTCTAAGCTCTCTGGAGTGTAGAATTGCTGACCCCTCCAAATGAGAAGAGTTTATCTGTTTATAGAATTCACAAGTGAGCTTGGGTTTGACCCTTGAGTTTGAGGAGATTGAATCTTCAGCTTGTAGGTTGTGAAGATACGGTCAATTTGTTGAAATCCTCTAATCTTCAAAGCTTCAAATAGTTCAGATCTTTAGTTCTTTAGAATTTGAGAACTTTAGTCTTCGAAGCTTGAGAAGCTTCGGTTTTTAGCACTTGAGAGCTCGTCTTGGATCTTGGGAGCTTAAATCTTTAGAGCTTTAATATGTCTTTTGATCTTTAGAGCTTTAGTATCTTCTGATCTTCAAAGATTTGATATGTCTTCTGATCTTTAGAGTTTTAGTGTCTTCTTATCTTAAGAGCTTTGATATGTCTTCTAATCTTCAAAGCTTTAGTGAATTCTGATCTTCAAAGCGTTGGAGGAGTTATGTTATTCAAATCTTTGGAGCTTCAGACTTCAGATCTTCAGGGAGATTTTGTCTTCAATTCTTCTTACCCCTCTCAAATGAAGAGATAATGTCTCTATTTATAGAAGTTTCTCATGGGCCTTACATGAGCTTGAGCATAATTACTTTACTGGGCCAAAATTGGGTTTGAGCTAAAATTGGCTTGGACCCATTTATTGTTAAGCCAAAATACTGGGCTTGAGTTTAATCTTTAATTTAGCCAAAAAAGTTCACCACGGGTTTGAATTGGGTTGGGCCTAAGCGACCTTAATTACTCGGCCCAATCCAACTTATAATTTTTCCAATAGGCTCAAGCTTTCATTGATGATGTGGCGACTCTTGATTCGCCGAAATTTATCCTTCAACAAATGCCCTCTTTTCGAGATTTATGCACGTCTATACGGTGTGTGAATCTCGAAAAAATAATTTGGAATCGAAGTATGATTTTGACTCTTTTAATTTAATGCACCATCATGATCAAAATATGAGAATTTAGCTCAAGGAAATTTTGTTTGTCTGACACTCTTTCGCCAAGTAAACAAAAGATGAATTTTAGTCCTTGACTTTTTTGCTCCCAAGTAAACTTTAATTTGAACTAAAGTAGAATTTAAATTCCACTTTAATTGCAAATTTAATTTAATATCTCAAATTCTAACAATCATTTTTTTTAGATTTAGAATATACTTAATTCTTCATGTGAATTTGAAGTAGAATTTTTTATTTTGTCTTTCTCTTTCCTTCAACTTTGATTTGCTGAATGCTTGGAGTGTGCCTATATTTTGTGCCAAGGTCTTGACATTGGGATGAAATTTTATTGGTACCCAAGTGTTGGCTTGAATTTGGAATAGAATTTTGGGTGAAATTGAATCTCAATCAATTTTGGTTTGAGATAAATTGAGATATTTTTTTATCCATAATTTATTTTGATTGAACATAAAAACTCAACGTTGGATAATTTGAATTTGAAATAAAATTTGGAATATGACCAAATTTCAATTTGGGATAAATTTTAAATTTTTCCCGCAATTTGATTTGAAAATAGGGATGAGAGAACCTAAATTTGGATGAATTTGATATAAAATTTAGAAGATGCCAAATTTGAGATTTTATCCACAATTTAATCTCAAAATTGAAAATTTGATTTTGAATAAAATTTGGAATATGACCAAATTTTAATTTGAGAGAAGTTTTAGATCTTACCACAATTTGATTTGGAACTAAGGATATGAACCTAGATGAAATTGAAATAAAATTTGGAATATGCGCAAACTTGAATTTTAACAGAAGTTGAAATCCAAAATTTGATTTGGATAGAATTATAATCTTAAACTAATTTTGATTTGAAGCTTGGAAAATCTAGGACTTTGAATTTGATATTTGGATAAATATAGATTCGAATCTTATTCCGACCTAAATTATTATTATTATTATTATTTAGTGAAGTTGAATATGAGCCTTCAAACTTGCCGAAAATAAAAAACACCTTCTTTTTGTTAAATTGGATAAATCAATTTAACCCAAAAAAAAAAAAAAAAAAACAATTTAACCCAAAATTTGTTAGATCTTCTCAAATGCGATGTATTTAGTCAATCTAAAATCTAAACTTCTTCTCCAAATTTGGCTTTTAAATCTTAACCACCTTTGATTATTATCTATAAATTGAACTTAGAAATCTCATAGAATTCACATTGAGTGAATCACCTCCCTTCATCTCTGAAAACTTCTTCAAGACCTTTTTTTATTTCTTCAGCTTTTTTTTTTTAATGCTTCTTGTTTTGCTTCGCCAAGTCGATGGAAACAGAGCACTCTCTCGTGATCAATCTTCTTTTTTTTTTCTACTCTCTCGTGATCAATCTTCTCTTGTTTTCTTTCTTTTTTTCTTTTTCCTAATTTCTTCAGCATGCTTTCAACCTTTCTTTTTCCTCACATTTTTTTTAAAGATTTTGTGGTTGATCATCTCCTTTGGAACCCATCAACATTATGTTGCACTTGATGTGTGGTCACCGACAACATTAACTTTTGTTTCTACAAGATTTTTTTTTACCGCCTGTTTCTCATAGTGCTAAGATGATGTGTGAGAGAGGAAGAGAACATAGTCTTCTTTTTTTTTTTCTTTTTTTTTTTTTAATTTCTTCCTTGTACGAAAACCTTTTTTCTTTTCTTGATCTTTCTTTCTTCTTCCTTGTTTTCCTTTGCTTTCAACATTTTCTTTCCTACAAATTCTTATACCATCATTGTTTGCAACATCATTATTATCTAGCACCGTGGAGATCGAAGCCACCCGCCGCAGATGGTGACGGTGTGGATTCATGTGGATTCGCTTGAGAAAAGGATAGGGCCTGACATGAGCTTAGTGACATAGTAGAGAGAGATTTAGTGGGAAGTGAGAGAAATTTTAGAGAGCGATAGATGTGTAGAAGAAGAAAAAGATTTAGGTTTTTTTTCTAATAAAGGTCTGGTTTTATCATTTAACCAAAATTTTTTGTATTATTTTTTCTTCTTAATTTCCTTTCTTTTT
This sequence comes from Benincasa hispida, assembly GCF_027475165.1. Lineage (NCBI taxonomy): Eukaryota > Viridiplantae > Streptophyta > Magnoliopsida > Cucurbitales > Cucurbitaceae > Benincasa > Benincasa hispida. Next base: position 20,789,196 of record NC_143479.1, on the reverse strand, counting down.
TTATTCAAAATTTTCTTTTTACACTTTTTTACTTTTTTTTTTCTTGTTTCACATTTTTTTTATTTTGTTCATATTATTCTTATGTTTTTTAATAAATTTTTTTTCATTTTTTTCTTCTTCTCTTTTACTTTTTTTTTTTCCTTTTTTAATTCTTTTTTCTTTTATTTTCTTCTTTTCCTTTTTTTTTCTTTTTTTCACAATTTTTTTTTATTTTCCCTTTTCTTTTTCTTTTTCTTTTTTTTTTGTTTCTTTTTCTTCTTCTTTTTCTAATTTTTTTTTTGTAGGAGGTGAAGTTTTATTTATTATTTTTTTTGCAACAATTCCCGTCTCCTTGGTATACAAAGGGATGACCCTGGAACTATTGTATCGCCTCTCGTGCTTGTTCATCCTGATCGTCATGGGAGGGGCCCTGCAAAGGCTTACAACTCTCCCATTCGATCACCCTAGGGAGGATCTGGTCTGTATTGTAGCGCCGTTTGTGCATCCTGATCGTCATGGGAGGGGCCTCGCAAAGACTTACAACTCTCCCATTCGATCACTCCCGATTCAAATGTCTACCTTATAATGTCATTCGTGTATCCTGATTGTCATGGGAGGGGCCTCGCAAAGGCTTACAACTCTCTTATTCGATCACCCTAGGGAGAACTCAACTCAAAGGTTTGCTTTATAACGAGGGGCCCCGCAAAGGTCTACATTATTATATTACTCCTTGATCAAAATTTGAAGATAGGCGACCAGAGTTGTCCTCGCATATGAGGTGGAGTCGGATGGACCAGAGTTGTCCTCGCATATGAGATGGAGCTAGGCAAACCAAACTTGATCCCGCATATGAGGTGGAACCACACCAACATTTTTAGAGAGAAAGTGAAGCTACACAAACATTTTGGAGAAGGAGTGAAGTTGTACCAACATTTTGGAGAGGAAACGAAACTGCACCATGACTTTGGAGATGGAGTGAAGTTGCGTCATCAGTTTGGAGATGAAGTGAAACCGCGCCATTAGTTTGGAGATGAAACGAAGCCACGTCATGACTTTGGAGATGAAGCGAAGCCGTGTCAACATTTTGGAGAGGAAACAAAACCGCACCATGACTTTGGAGATGAAGCGAAGTCACGCCATCAGTTTGGAGATGAAGCGAAGCCACGCCATAACTTTAGAGATAAAACGAAACTGTACCATCAGTTTGGAGATGAAGCAAAGTCACACCATCAGTTTGGAGATGAAGTGAAGCCACGCCATAACTTTGGAGATGAAGTGAACACGCCAGAATTTGGAGATAAAGTGAAACTGCGCCAACATTTTGAAGATGAAGCGAAGCCGCGCCATCAGTTTGGAGATGAAGCGAAGCCACGCCACGACTTTGAAGATGAAGCGAACCACGCTAGACTTTAGAGATGAAGTGAAGCTGCATCATGATTTTGTAGACCAAGTCATTAAAGATGGAGCCAAGCCATGCACACCGACCTTGAGCTTGAAGATGGAGCGGAGCCATGCACACCGACCTTGAACTTGAAGATGGAAGTGGGGCCATGCACGCCAATCTTGAACTTGAAGATGGAACAACTTCGATGGAGTTTCTAAACTTGAGGATGGAGAAAGCATCGACAAATCCTCTGCATTTTAAGTTTGACGAAGTATTAGCGAATCCTCTACACTTGAGCTTTAAAGAATCGGTGAATCCTCCGCATTTGAGCTTGAAGTATCGGTGAATCCTCCACACTTGAGTTTGACGAAGCATCGATGAATCTTCACATTGAGCTCGACTTTGCGACTTTGAGCGTGAAGATGGCATTACAAAACCTCTAGACTTAAGTATAAAGATGAAGCATCAATGAAGCCTCTAAACTTGAAAATGGAGGAGCATCGATGAAGCCTCTGAACTTGAAGATGGAAGAGTATCTAATTTTGATTTTAAATAGGAAGCGAAGCGCATTTCAAGTGTGTGCCTTTTATTTACTGTGTTGGTTCCTTACAAGGGATGAACATCTTCAATCCATTGTGTTGCCTCCAATAGGGATGAACATCTTCAATCTGAAGTGTCATTCTTTAACGGGGATGATCAACATCAATCTTGTAGTGTCATACTTATGTGGCTGTGGTACATTTTCTGAACTTCAAGATGGAGGAGCATCTAAGTTTGATTTTAAAGAGGAAGGGAAGCGCATTTCAAGTGTGTGCCTTTTATTTACTGTGCTGGCTCCTTACAAGGGATGAACATCTTCAATCCATTGTGTTGCCCCTAATAGAGATGAACATCTTTAATCTGGAGTGTCATTCTTTCATAGGGATGATCAACATCAATCTTGTAGTGTCATACTTAGGTGGTTGTGGTACATTTTCTAATGGACTAAACTTAAATTTCTTTAAGTTTCCTTCGTACCTTTAAAGAAATGGATCAAATCATGACGTAGTTCAAATTTTTTTTAACTGGACTGAACTTGAAGTTTCTTTCAAGCTGCCTACATACCCTTCTTAATGATAGGGATCAAGTCATAATGTAGTTCAAAAAGAATGTTTTTTTGTTTTTTTTTTCTTTTTTGCACCCGATTGAATTTAAATTTCTCTAAGTTGCCTATGTATCCTTTATAATGACAGGGATCAAGTCGTAACGTAGTTCGTACAAAGATTTTTTTTGGGACATTCACATTCTAAGCTCATACCGGCTAGGAGCATCATGCAGTTTAGGCTCTTGCGATGAGGAGCTTCTTCATTTAAACTTCAGAAGCTCTTATTTCATCATAGTTTTGATCATCCTCTTTATTTGTAGGATTCGTCAATATGATGAGTTTTGGCTTCACTATCATGGAACCTTCTGTACTTATGTCAATAGAAAATTTCCTCTTCATGCGTGAAAGGACACGACTGTGAATCTTTTCGTCGTTGTTTTCTTCATGGAATGACATTGGCTTCAAGATTTTCATCCTTCCTTTACGTTGATTGCTTGTTGTCTTGAGACGATCAAAAGCAGATACTAAAGGTTGATCTTTCTTTGATGTGGATATACTTAGCCTTTTGAAGGTTGAAGTTCGAGCAGAAGTAGTCGTTGGACATTGGTCTTCTTCTCCTACCATGGCCATACTCAAATCTTTGAAAGACTGAAGATCGAGCACTTGAAGGCTTAATACGATCGAAGACAAAAGTTCTTTGCTTCATTTCTTCTGAGTTGTTGGCTTCTTCAGCAGTCACATGATTGTTGTCGACTTCCAATATGCCAACAGTGTGATATGCAATAACTTCTGATACTTTCTCTAGATGATTATTGAGAAAGCTTATTAGGAGAAATTCTGCCGAAATTGCTGGCCGTCGGAATTGAGGGAAGTCCTTGTCTTTTTTCTTAGCAGACTTAGGCTTCCGTGTCATCTTTTTGCCTTTATTTTTATGAGTCTTGTTTCTTCTTCTATAACTTCGATAGGAACGCGACTCTTTTTGGGTGGAGTTTGGTTGTCTTCTTTTTCAATGAGTCATTACTATCCATCCTTCGTTGTCATCTTCAACAAGCTCATCTTTCTTTTCGAAATTTTTTGTTTGAATCTCTTGTTGAAACCAAACATCTATAGGCTCGAATTCTCCAAACTGGATCAGGCTTTCTCTTTGAGCATGGGACACAGACAGTATTGGAACATTTGAAGTCACCGCCACTGTAGCGTGATTTTTCTGAGTTACTTCATCCAAATCTAGCTCAATCTTCTTTTCACGAGCCAACTTCATAATTCGTTCCTTCAACACGAAGCACCTTTCAGCTAGGTGACTAATGACCTAATGATACTTGCAGTAGTTAGGATCATCTATTTTTTCTTCTTGTTTCGGCCGCTTGTATTCTGGTAGTTGAATAAGTTTCTTCTCTAGTAGTTACTCCAACATATCTACCACATCAAAGTTAGAGAATGGATAAACTTTCTCTTGTCTTTCTTTAAGAGTTGGACGATGCTTCTCGCCCTCATTGTACCTTCTTTCAAATTTTATTTGTTTTCCTTTGGAGGAAAATTTTAGCGGGGTCACATGAACAACCATAGATTCTTTTGTGGCACTATCCACGATATTTTCAGTGCCCTTGGCATCATTTTTGTATTTTCTCCCTTCAGGGACTAGGAAATCTTTAGTTCCCCTATTGGCAATGCTTAGCTCTATATCATGAGCGCATGTTGCCAGCTTCCCAAACGTACGAGGTTTTATCCCTTGTAGGATGTAGAGAAGTTCTCAGTGCATACCTTGAGTGCACATCTCCACTACAGATAATTCAGTAAGTCTATCTTTGCAATCCAGACTTAAAGTTCTCCATCAGTTGATGTAATCGATGACTGTCTCTCCCTTCCACTTTTTAGTGTTCGTCAGCTCCATCATGCTAACAGTGCGCCTTGTACTATAGAAGCAGTTCAGGAACTCCCTTTCTAGCTGTTCTCAACTGTCAATCACTTCTGGCTCCAAATCAATATACCAATCGAAAGCATTTCCTTTCAAGGTACGGACGAATTGCTTAACTAACTAGTCTCCTCTGGTTCCTGCATTTTCGCAGGTTTTAATGAAGTGTGCAACATGTTGTTTTGGATTGCCCTTTCCATTGAACTGCTGGAACTTTGGAGGTTGATACCTAGCTGGCATTCTCAGGTTGTCGATTCTCTTGGTGTATGACTTGGAGTACATAAAGGAAGTTTGCAACGATCATTTGTACTGAGCTCTTATGGAGTTTGTGATCATCTCCTGGAGTTGTTGAACTGACAAGGAGGTAACAGAGGTGGATTGTGGTGGCTGACTTTCCTGCAAGACAGTCTTTCCTTTGTCATTGGCTTTTGTAGCTGGGGATTGACTTGATTCAGCAGTATCTCAAGTCTGTATCTGATCTCTTAAAGCAGCAATTTCATGATCTCACTCCTCTACAACCTTCATTAGGAGATTTATCTTTCCTTCCATCTCTGCCATGGTCGACTCAATCGTTATGTCAGTCATCATGACAGACACTACATCAAAATGTGATTCTTTATCTGATAGATCAATAACAGAAGCATAGTTTTCAAACAAGGGATTTTCTCTGATGACGATCTCACCTTTAGGAAATTCCATCAGAGGGTCCTAGATTTCTTCCGTGATGACAAAGCTTATGTAAGTGTTGCTTGCGACGGTAGCTTTGGATGCAACTTTCTTTGGTGCCATTTGTAGATTTGTTGACTCGAATGACGAGAGAGAGATGAGAGGTAGAGAGGCCCCACCGGGCGTGCCAATTTATTCGCACGAGATTGCAAGAGAAATTTATTTCGTGAAACTGAAACTTTGTATTTGTATTAATTTTGTGGAAAGTGAGTACAATCTCTAATACCTAATATTTTGATGCTTTCAAAATAACTTATGGTCTTTAAGTTAGTTGATCTTCTTGAATGATTAGCCTTTGGGCTGTTGATCTTCTTAGATGATCGGCCTTTGGGCTTGTTGATCTTCTTGGATGATCGACTTTTGGGTTTGTTGATCTTCTTGGATGATCGGATTTTGGGTTTATTGATCTTCTTGGATGATCGACCTTTGGGTTTGTTGATCTTCTTGGATAATCGACCTTTGGGCTTGTTGATCTTCTTAGATGATCGACCTTGACTTGTTGATCTTCTTGGATGATCGACTTTTGGGTTTGTTGATCTTCTTGGATGATCGGTCTTCGAACTTGTTAATCTTCTTGGAGGATTAGTGTTCGCCTGAGGCTTTCGGAGAAACTTGTTTCGTGGAGTTGAACTTAAGTTGGTGTTGATGTTGATGTTAATTTGATTCGATGTGGTTCGATCTCTAGCGCTTGATCCTCTGATTCTCTCTCAGTTGAATGAGTACGCTTGATGTATAGAAGTAGAGCGTGTGGATGTTCTTAAGCTTCGAGTCTTGGAAGAATGCTTATATCTTCAAAGGACTTCAGTCTTTAAGCGTGTTCAGAATGCTTGTATCTTTTTCAACCTTCAGAATGCTTAGGACTTCAGTCTTCAAGCGTGGTCAGCTTCAGGAGTTAAGGAGTCTTCTGATTGTAAAGAATTCCTCTAAGCTCTCTAGAGTGTAGAATTGCTGACCCCTCCAAATGAGACGAGCTTATCTGTTTATAGAATTCACAAGTGGGCTTGGGTTTGACCCTTGGGTTTGAGGAGATTGAATCTTCAGTTTGTAGATTGTGAAGATACGGTCAATTTGTTGAAATCCTCTAATCTCCAAAGCTTCAAATAGTTCAGATCTTTAGTTCTTCAGAATTTGAGAACTTCAGTCTTCGAAGCTTGAAAAGCTTCGGTCTTTAGCACTTGAGAGCCCGAGTCTTGGATCTTGGGAGCTTAAATCTTTAGAGCTTTAATATGTCTTTTGATCTTCAAAGCTTTAGTAACTTCTGATCTTCAGAACTTTGATATGTCTTCTGATTTTCAGAGTTTTAGTGTCTTCTTATCTTAAGAGCTTTGATATGTCTTCTAATTTTCAAAGCTTTAGTGAATTCTGATCTTCAAAGCTTTAGAGGAGTTATGTCATTTAGATCCTTGGAGCTTCAGACTTTAGATCTTCAGGGAGCTTTTGTCTTCAATTCTTCCCACCCCTCTCAAATGAAGAGATAATGTCTCTATTTATAAAGGTTTCTCATGAGCCTTACATGGGCTTGAGCCTAATTACTTTACTGGGCCAAAATTGGGTTTGAGCTAAAATTGGGCTTGGACCCATTTGTTGTTGGGCCGAAATACTGGGCTTGAGTTTAATCTTTAATTTAGCCCAAAATTTCACCACGGATTTGAATTGGGTTGGGCCCGAGCGACCTTAATTACTCGACCCAATCCAACTTATAATTTTTCCAATAGGCTCGGACTTTCATTGATGATGTGGCGACTCGTGATTCGCCGAAATTTCTCCTTCAACAGATGGTCTGATTATCAATTTGCCTTAATAGCAAGCATCACATGATAATTCATTAAATTGAAGAATCTTCTGATTCTTCAATCGGTATCCATTTGAATTCTTAATAATTCTTCTCATCATTATAGATCTTGGATGACCCAATCAGTCATGCCAAATTGTAAATATGTATGGATTCATGAACTTCAAGTTCATTGCTGCATATGTTTTAATTACTCAAATATAAATATAATACAATCCAGAAGATAAAGCAAACAATTTTTTCAATATACATTTTTCATTTGAGACAGTAAATATAATATATAGATATTTCACATTATTCTTACTATCAGTCTCAATACGATAACCATTGCAACGTATATCTTTAAAACTCAGAAGATTTCTCTTTGATTGACTAGAGAACAATGCATTGTCAATTGTAAATTTTTGTTCCTTTAGGCAAAATAATATTTGCTTTTCCAAAACCTTCAATCAAGTCTACAGACCTGATATTGTATTTACTTTTGCTTTTGGCATTGTCAATTTGAAAAGTTATTTTTTATTTGTAAGTATTGGGTGTGTAGTTGCACTTTCTGCCAAACATAGATCTTTTTTTGCTGATTTTTTAAACACCCAACATATGAAAATGATCCATGCTTCTTCACTAAAAGAAAATAATTACAATAAGAAAAACAACACTTAAAATATACAAAAGTTACCAAAAAAAAAAAAAAAAAGAAAACATGTGGATAGATAAAAGAAAACAACAACATTTAGTCTAGATATTCTCAAAGTCAAAAGAAATACTTGATGTTCCACCAACTGTACCAATATTCTCTTCAGGAGATTCAAAGAAGTCCGTCAAATCCAAATTTGTCATGTAGGATGAGTAAAAAATGTCATTATCCTGGTATGCAAAATTTACTTCCACATTTTTCTCTTTTTTCTTTAGGGAGGCTTGATAGAGGTCAACTAAGTGTTTTGACATACGACAGGTACGTGACCAATGCCCAATCATTCCACATCGGAATCATTTATTTTCAATACTCTTTGAACTCTTATATTGTGGAGCTTTTCCTTTGTGATCATCATTTTATGTGGTTCTTTTGAAATTTAAATGATTAGAACGACCACCATGAAAATAATAATTATTTCTTCCCCTACCACGATCATGACCTCGACTACGACCACGACCACGATCTCGACCATGATTATTAACGTTCTACATTCATTTCAGGGAATGGTGTTATTCCAATTGGTCAAGATTCGTGGTTCTTCATCAATAACTCGTTATTTTGTTCGACCACAAGAGGAAATGAAATTAGTTCATAATATTGTTTAAAACCTTTCTCTCGATTTTGTTGCTGCAAGAGCATATTCGAGACATGAAATGTAGAAAATGTCTTCTCTAACATATTAGCATCAACAAATTTTTCTCCGCATAACAATAATTTTGAACTGATTTTAAATAATGTGGAATTGTAATCACTTATTAATTTAAAATCTTGTAACCTCAAATGCATCCACTCATAACGGGCTTTAGGAAGAATATCTGTCTTTTGATGATCGTACCTTTCTTTCAAATATTTTCATAAGATACGGGGATCTTTTATTGTAAGATATTCCATTTTTAATCCCTCGTGGAGATGATAACAAAGGAAAATCATAGTTTTTACTTTGTCCTGGCTAGATGTCGTATTTCCTTCTTTAATTGTTTTTCCCAAGTTCGTAGCATCCAGGTGAATTTCGGCATTGAGCACCCATGACAAATAATTATTGTCATTAATGTCAAGGGCTATGAATTCTAATTTTGTAAGGTTTGTCATGGCAACACTATCACAAAATATTGTATTTATATTATAAATTTAATATGTACTAAAAATACAAAATAACATTTAATTTATTAATTATAATAAAGAAGAAAAAAAATCGACCTACCTTCAGCAATGAAAGCAACAGGAGCTCGTGCTGATAACGTGTTGTGAAATTGAGAAGTACGATGGAAACACGAATATGGAGAAAATATAATATAATAATAATATAATATAATAAACTAAAATTATAAAATTGGGTAATATGAAAATTAATGGAATTTTGAAGTGGATTTCTCACCAATGTGCATTATTTTGAGATCCACCAAATGTCACTATTTATAAACAAGTGGCAATTAGGATGTGGACTTACATAAATACTAAACATGAATTATTACAAGACACATGGACAATATAAAAAAATGATATATGGATTTAGGACACTAAACATTGGACATCTATTTTTAATGATATTTTTAATAAGGTCTATATATATATATATATATATATATATATATTAGCTACTAAGTACTAAGAGAGATCACACGAAATAAATATATAAATAAAAAGTGATTAATAATTAGCTACTAGTCATGGTAAAAGTTGAAGAGGACAGAATGGTCATTTTAAGAGATTGGCCACAACTTCTAGTCTTCGCCTTCACCAGTCACCGTTACATTAATGAACACGCCGGTAAGGAAAGATCGAACCCAATTCCCTATCAAATTCTTCTTCAAGCATTTTGATTGTGAATTATCAACTATTTCTCAGTTCCAGAACTCAAGGAATTGGCAGCAGTAGCTGCGAATTTCCTTCCTCCGCCGGAGATTCTCCTTCCACTTTTCTATGTCCCAGGTCAGTTAACTTCATTCTTTCTTTGATTGCATCCTGGGACTTCCATTTCTTGTTCTCTTACTTCGTTTATATTGGCAATTATATGTTATGTGAATCCCTTCTTTGGAAATTTTACTGTTCTGTTATCCACTTTTGTATGTGACTCTTCTAGATCTGACTTTAATCGAGCTCGTACTCTTCAAGGATGGAGTTTCTGGGTGGATTTAGGATCTGGGTCTTAACCCTTTGCTTGATATTTCAATCTGGATATGGGTTTTATCTTCCGGGGAGTTATCCTCTCAAACATGTTGTGGGTGATGACTTATCTGTGAAAGTTAATTCTATAACCTCAATCGATACCGAAATGCCGTTTAGCTATTACAGTTTGCCTTTCTGTAAACCTCAAGGGGGTGTTAAGGATAGTGCTGAAAATCTTGGTGAGCTTCTAATGGGTGACCGGATTGAGAACTCGCCGTATCTGTTTAAGATGTATAAGAATCAAACAGATGTGTTCTTGTGTCAAACAGATCCATTGACTGATGATCAGTTTAAGACCTTAAAGGAGAGGATTGATGAGATGTATCAAGTGAACTTGATCCTGGACAATTTACCTGCAATCCGGTACACTAAGAAAGAAGGCTATCCTTTGCGTTGGACAGGATACCCTGTAGGAATCAACGTCAAGGGTTCCTACTATGTCTTTAACCATTTGAAATTTAAGGTTCTTGTTCACAAATATGAGGAGACCAATGTTGCGAGTGTAATGGGAACCGGTGATGCTGCAGGTGTGATGTCATCAATCGGTAAACAAGAACTAGATGTACCGGGATACATGGTTGTTGGATTTGAGGTTGTACCCTGCAGTCCTTTGCACAAGGTGGACTTAGTTAAGAACTTAAAGATGTACGAAAAGTATCCAAATCCTGTTCAATGTGACCCTACCAGTGTATCAATGCAAATTAACAAAGGGCAACCTATAGTGTTCACATATGAGGTTACATTTGAAGAGAGTGACATCAAGTGGCCTTCTCGATGGGATGCATATTTGAAGATGGAGGGTTCGAAAGTTCATTGGTTTTCAATCTTGAACTCTTTAATGGTGATAACGTTTTTAGCCGGTATCGTTCTTGTAATTTTCTTGAGGACTGTTCGACGAGATCTTACACGTTATGAGGAGCTTGATAAGGAGGCTCAAGCGCAGATGAACGAGGAGTTGTCTGGTTGGAAGCTTGTTGTGGGGGATGTCTTCCGTGCTCCAGCCAATCCTGCACTTTTGTGTATAATGGTTGGTGATGGGGTTCAGCTTCTAGGGATGGGAATTGTGACCATATTGTTTGCTGCTCTTGGGTTCATGTCCCCAGCATCCCGTGGAACACTTATTACAGGTATGCTATTTTTCTATATGATTCTCGGTGTTGCAGCAGGTTACGTTGCTGTACGTCTTTGGAGAACTATCTGTTGTGGGGACCACAGAGGATGGGTCTCAGTCTCATGGAAAGCTGCTTGTTTCTTCCCTGGCATTGCCTTTCTAATTCTTACCACACTGAATTTTCTATTATGGGGTAGTGGAAGCACCGGCGCCATTCCATTTTTGCTCTTCGTTATTCTACTTTTGCTATGGTTCTGCATATCAGTTCCTCTTACTCTTGTTGGTGGGTATTTTGGTGCCAAGGCACCTCATATTGAGTATCCTGTTAGAACCAATCAAATCCCGCGGGAGATTCCACCCCAAAAATACCCATCATGGCTTTTAGTCCTTGGGGCTGGCACTCTTCCTTTCGGTACCTTGTTCATCGAACTCTTCTTCATCATGTCTAGCCTCTGGATGGGCCGTGTTTATTACGTTTTCGGGTTCCTCTTCATAGTGTTGGTGCTTCTTGTTGTAGTTTGTGCTGAGGTATCCTTAGTTCTAACCTATATGCATTTATGCGTCGAAGATTGGAAATGGTGGTGGAAGTCTTTCTTTGCTTCTGGTTCAGTTGCCTTGTACATCTTCTTGTACTCGATTAATTATCTTATCTTTGATCTTAAGAGCTTGAGCGGACCCGTCTCAGCCACTCTCTACCTTGGTTATTCACTCTTCATGGTTCTTGCAATCATGTTCACAACTGGAACAGTCGGATTCCTCTCGTCATTCTGGTTTGTGCATTACTTGTTCTCTTCTGTGAAGCTGGACTGAGTAATCTCATCATGCCGAAACTCCAGAAACCATCAAGTGCAAGCTCTTTGCAGATACTCTATCATGTATGTCTTTTTTTTTCCCACTTAAATCGAGCATGGATCTAGATAATCTAGCAACAATACTTGGTCAAAAGTTTTGCTTACTGTTGCTTTATGGAGCTCATTGTATGACATTTTGAACCTGAGTTTATCTACAGCTTTTGTTATAGAAAAGACCAATAGTAGATCATTTCAAGTGGTGGGTAGTTTACAACTAGATGGTTGACATTGTATTTGCTTTGTGAAAACCATACATTTCTGAACTTTATAGAACTGCAAAAGTTCCTGTTTTTAATCTTTGGGATCTTTGGGAGAGGAGCAATAATCCTCGTCCCGCCTCAACCCCAAGCTCTTTGTATGAGAGAATCTAAGATTATATATGAGATTGGAGGTAAAAAGCTGGGGAGAATTCAGTTGCATCAATAATGATGAACCTGATAAAGGGATTGCAATGGTTATGTATGAATATCTGTCTCTAAACTTATCAAATTGTATCAATTTTTTTACTGAACTTTCTATTTCATCAAATTATACCTCAAATGTAAACAAGGGATGCATTTTTTTTCACTTAAGATAAATTTCTGTTCGAAAAACATTTTGAAAAAAGTACTTTCACATGTGTTCAATGAATTATAAAATATGTATATGGTATAAATTTGATAAGATTTTTTTATATATAAAGAAAAAACATTAAAGCTAGTTTTTTTATTTTTTATTTTTTATTTTTTTTGGGGGGGAGGGGAATGAGAATTTAAAACTTAGGTGAAGTTTATTTTTTCTTTTCGAGTTTGAAGAACCGAATAAAGAAAGGAAAAAGGAAAGAAATAAAGTGATATTTATGAGGAGAGGAACTGCAATACAATGTAGTGGGGTCCCAAAATTCCCCATCAAAGTCCTTTGATTGATTGTTGATTAAGATTTCAAAATTCAAACCCGTGGAGCATAAACAATCACATCTTTATACGTGGTTCAATTTTTTTCATCTTTATTATACTAAAAAAAACTCTACTAAATTAACAAAAAAAAAAAAAAAAAAAGAGAGAGAAAAAGAGAATAAGCAAACAAAATAAAACAAAAGCTACACTAGCTTTTAATTTTTATCAAATTGTACTTTAAACTTGCACGAAATTGTAACTTCTAGCTTAAATTTGAATAAGTGATTTTATGTTTTTCATTTGAACAATCTTATTGAAATTTTGTATAATTAATATTTTGTAATATCATATAATTTACAATATATTAGATAATACCATATTTTAATTTAACAGAATTAAATTGAATTTATAACATTAAATATTATATTTGGTAACATTCTTATATCTTTTTTTTAATGAAATTCTATATTTCAAAATTGGGATACACTAGTAACAAAAAAAAAATCTAGAAGTATAAAATAGAATTCTCTCTTGATTTGCCATCAAAATATCAATCTTTTTCTTTTTATACGTCGATGATACATCAACCAAAGCAATTCTCTTGCTTTTACTAAAGAAAAAGTTATATCTTTATTGAATAATGTTATATTTAAAAAATATATTATTATTATTATTATTATTTCTTACAAAGAAGAACAATAACCACAAAAACGTTGTGGAAATTTTTTTTTTGGAAGAGCTTTCCCTTTCTTTTTCACATGGAATCAAATCTTTTCAAATTTTAATCATTTAAAAATTAAACATATGCTATTTTATTTGTTTTTCTTGTTAAATTTGTCGATTTGTCTAATCCCCTCATATTCTTTCCTTCTTATATTTAAAAAGAAAAAGGAAAAAGGAAAAAAGAAAAGACAATGATATAAAATGTAAAAGGCACTTTACATTATTGTATTTCAAGTGAAATTACTACAACATATGGAAAATCAACTCCAATTTTACTTATTCACATAAATTGTCACTATCCATCTTTATCTTTAATTTTGAAACTTAAAATTCATTTCCACACTTCATTTTCTTACACAATTCATCTTTGGTAGAATGATTTTGGAATATATGAGAAAAGGTGGAATAACTAAATTACATCGACATTTTTTTTAATGAATTATACGTTTATAAAATTGATAACTTATTTTAAACTAACAATACAGCATTTATATTTACATAATTTTTTTTCTTATATTATTTATCATAACAAACATGTTTGTAAGTTGACTTCACGTGTATTCCTAACTAGTTAAAGTACACTTAAAACATTATTGTTTAGAAAAAGTAAATAAATAAATAACTAAAAATTGTATTAGCTAGAATTATGAAAATTTGAAACTTTTTAAGAGAAATGATACATGTCAATTACCATAGAGAAAATACTCACTTTATCAAAATCAACGACTTTATAGTTGGCTTCATTATTTGTTTAATCAACTATTTATCTACCTGCATTCAAAATTGTGTTTGAATCCATTTTTCTCAACTCTTCTGCCCTAATTTAGGTTCTATAAGAACATGTAAGGAATTAGCCACACTATTTCGTTTAACATTATGCCCTATATTATGTCAAATAAATAATATAATCTAAAATATCTATCTTTTATTAATTATATGCAGTAAGATCATAATATAATTTTCATAGACATAATTAGGAAAAAAATAGAAAATTTAAAAATTTAAATACAAAGTATCATTTCATAACCATTTGATTTATCGTTTTTAGTTTTTAAAAATCAAGCCTATGTTTTTAGTTTTTTTAAAATTAAGGCTATGTGCTCCTAATTTCTTATAATAGGTTTCATATTTCTTACCTATTTCTTAAGAAAAAGAGTTGAATTTCTAAAAGCAAAAACAAGTTTTTAAAAAATACATTTTTTTTTAGTTTTTTAAAACATGACATGGTTTTTTAAAATATTGATAAAAAGTAGATAATAAAGTAAAAACTAGAAACTAAATAATTACCAAATGGAGCCTAAATGAACTCGAAGTTCAAAATTTATGAATCTAACATGATAGATTTTGTTAGACTTAAATGTAAGAGTCTAAATTGTAACAAGTTTGTAACAACCTGGAGTAAATTTAGGAAGCAATTACCTATAATCGAAGAGTTAACTTGAACCTAACTCAAATGATTAAGACATAGGTTAGAAGTTCAAACTTATATCTAATATTAGAAAAACTAAAAAAATACGTACAACAAAAGTTAAAACATGACATCTCAGAAAGCAAGTCCAGACAAGTTTTAATGAAAATTTCAGAAAAAGGAACACATGCAACAAAGACCTTGAAATCATCAATATGTCCAAGTGGAGCTTATCTCACAATTATATAACTTACAAAATACTGAGGCCAATGCCAACTCAGAAAGACAAGGGACGCTTGTCCAAGAAGCGACTTTTTCCCAGACGTGTACACATCACGAAGTTTAACAAACCCTGCAAAAGTAGAATTGTCATTGGAAGTTTTACTATTTCAGGCAAATAATATCTCGGTTAAATTATTTCCTAAATTCTACCTTTTAAAATTATAGGGATTAAATTCTAACTTTTTTTCAAATCATAGGGTCAACTTTATAAGTAAATCTAATATCTCCAAAAGAAATAATATAATATATATAATTGAAACTTTAACAATAGAACTTCTCCCTAATGCGTGCACTGTGTGATTTCACAGTGGAAGATGAACAAATTTAGTTTTACTGAAATACGGAAAGGTTTATAAAAACTGTTTTGAAAAATCACTTCCTAAAACATGTATAAACACTTTCGTTTCAGTAATTTTAGGTAAGCAATGACAAAAGTTCTTAAAAAGGGGTTTTAGAAACAGAAGGGAAGAATAAACAATTCGATCCCCCTCTTGATTTTTGGGCCCTGCCAGTTGAGGAAAAAGGCTAGTGGGTGACGACTTCGCTTTGAATAAGACAAAATATACCGATCGTTCAACAAAACAAGGGAGATTATTCAATGTTGGTTAAGTGAAAACCTCCATGGTCTAAGCAAGAAGATGAGCCAATGAAATCAAACAAATAAGTCAACATAGTTAATCAATGCAAATTTCGACTATTGAACTTGTAAAAAATACGATGCAACTGCAGTACGTATGAAATTGCCCATTTGATCTATCTGAAGAACAAAAAAGAAAGAAAAGAAAAGAAAATTAAAAAAAAAAAAATGGTCTACAGGAAGCTGTACGATTAATCTAAAGGAAAATGATGACTAAGACACGGACTTAATATCCCTTGACCAAAATATTTAAAGTTCGGTTTCTCATCCTTTCCTTCTCTATATAGTTGAATATGGGCGGTCTCTTCACACCCACCAATAAACTGAAGAAGTTCCGGGAAGGTTAGAAACAGATAAAAGAAAAGTTCAAGCGTTGAGAATTGAAGGTTGAACTGAGAAAGTAGAGAATTTTGTTGAGAAGAGAAGGTCGGTGAAGATGGCAGGTGGTTCTTTTGCTCCAGCAGGAGTGGCCAAGGAGAGAGCAGAGCAGTACAAAGGAAGAGTTACGCCTTATGTGGTTATTGCTTGTCTTGTGGCTGCTGTTGGTGGCTCAATTTTTGGTTATGATATTGGAATTTCAGGTACTTTCTGTTATCTGTATCCAGCTTCATATTGATTCTCTTAAAATTTCTCCAGAAAAGTATAGGATCTCTAAGATTATCTCAGGCTGTTCCTTTTTTCCTACTCTTTTTTCTTTTTTTTTTCCTTGTGTGTGTGTGTGTGTGTGTGGGGGGGGGGGGGGGGAGTTGGGGGTTGGGGGTTGAGAGAGAGATTGGACAAGATCACAAGACTGTGGGGGAGAAAAGTTGGATGTCAGCAGCAATTTCAAAGCTTACATTCAATTATCTAGCAAAAGACTACAAAAAGTTCCGACTTTCTAGCAGAGTGCTTCAGCTAACTAACAGGAAATAAACAAATCACAAAAGTTATCCCAACTTTGAGAAGTGATGGTGCTACAGAGCACCTTTCGTGGTTTTATGGATTTTTCTCCTCATGAAAATAGTATAATAGAACTCCATAGGACCTGAATAAATGAATCCCTTCCTTAATGGCACTTTTTGAAATGTTAACTTAATGATCAACAGGTGGGGTGACATCGATGAATCCCTTCCTTAAAAAATTCTTTCCAACGGTGTACATAAACAAGATGCGTGCACACGAAAACAATTACTGCAAGTACAATAATCAAGGGCTTGCAGCATTTACCTCATCCCTATATCTTGCTGGACTAGTTTCCTCATTGGTGGCCTCTCCCATCACCAGGAACTATGGGCGTCGGGCAAGCATAGTCTGCGGAGGAATTAGCTTTCTTGTTGGGGCAACTCTAAATGCTGCCGCCGTCAATATTGAAATGCTCATCCTAGGAAGAATAATGCTTGGTGTAGGCATTGGCTTTGGGAATCAGGTATGCTTTCTGCACCTGATAATTAAGAGAATGAACTGCCTCACATGCTTAAACACCATCATTTGCAATGATCTAAAATTAAATGGTAATATTGGATGCTCTGACTAGAGAGGAATTCATTTTCACCTCAATTCCTCCTGGTGTATTAATGCTTGTTTGTTATTGAAGGCAGTGCCACTCTACTTATCAGAGATGGCACCAACTCATCTTCGAGGAGGCCTGAACATGATGTTTCAGCTGGCAACTACTCTTGGGATCTTCACGGCAAACATGATCAATTATGGTACACAGAAGATTGATCCATGGGGATGGAGGCTTTCCCTGGGTTTGGCTGCATTTCCAGCTTTGTTGATGACAGTGGGAGGCTTACTTCTACCTGAAACACCCAACAGTTTAATGGAGAGAGGATCAAAAGAAAAAGGAAGAAAAATCCTAGAGAAAATTAGAGGAACAAACGATGTAAATGCAGAGTATGAAGACATCCTAGAAGCAAGTGAATTTGCTAGTTCTATCAAACATCCTTTTAGAAATATCTTTAAAAGAAGAAACAGACCACAGTTGGTCATGGCATTCTTCATGCCAACATTTCAAATTCTCACAGGCATAAATTCAATCCTATTTTACGCTCCAGTGTTGTTTCAGAGCATGGGATTTGGTGGAGATGCAGCTCTCTACTCCTCAGCCCTAACAGGAGCAGTTCTAGCATTTTCAACTCTGATTTCGATAGCAACCGTCGACAGATTAGGCCGAAGAGTATTGCTAATTTCAGGTGGAATACAAATGATAACATGCCAGGCAAGATTTCATCATCTTTTCTTTGTCATACTTAACTAACTAATTAAAAATTGAAACAACCCTTATTCTTTGATGTGAAATACTGGTGAAAACAAAAGAAATTAGTCGACGAAAGAGAGATTCTTGACTTACACGTGAATAGAAACGACAGAAATCCATCAGAAGCCGTGAAAACACTCCAAAAATTGCTGATTGTTGACTTTTCTTTTGAACAAACAGGTGGTGGTCGCCATTATCCTGGGAGTGAAATTTGGGAACAATGAAG
Organism: Benincasa hispida; assembly: GCF_027475165.1. Classification (NCBI taxonomy): domain Eukaryota; kingdom Viridiplantae; phylum Streptophyta; class Magnoliopsida; order Cucurbitales; family Cucurbitaceae; genus Benincasa; species Benincasa hispida. Next base: position 20,771,107 of record NC_143479.1, on the reverse strand, counting down.
AACTATCAAAAGGGTTTTCAATTTTGGTGGTGATAGTGATTTGTCTATTCGTTCTGGCCTTCGGATGGTCATGGGGGCCACTTGGTTGGACAGTACCGAGCGAGATTTTCCCTCTAGAAACAAGATCAGCAGGACAAAGCATCACAGTAGCAGTGAATCTTCTTTTTACATTTGTAATCGCACAGTCATTTCTTTCGCTGCTCTGCGCTTTGAAGTACGGAATCTTCCTGTTCTTCGCTGGTTGGATCATTGTGATGACGGTGTTTGTTTATGTGTTCTTGCCGGAAACTAAAGGAGTTCCCATTGAAGAGATGATATTGATGTGGAGAAAGCATTGGTTTTGGAAGAACGTAATGCCTTCAAATGCTGACGATTATCAAAGTAATGCTAATGCCATCTAATTCTATGAGATTTTCTTTATGGATGACACAATTCTACTGGCTTTATTCTAAAATTATCCGGTCTTAAAATAACATAAACTAACATTATGCTCACTCATCAACTGGAATGCATTATCGTGCTAACTACATTACATCCATCGATAAATGGTAACAACTCTAATCGATAAATGGTAACAACTCTAATATGATGTTTATTTCAATGTGATTTTCATTTGGAGGGCATGCGTAGTGTTACAATCGCCCTTTCGGAAGCTTCTCTTAGCGATTGTGTGGCACTTGTTCCCGCTCACGAACAAGTCAGCCAACCCGAACACGGACCGTTGATGGCACACCGAGTGCCTCTTGCAACCTTCACCCCCGTTTTAGGGAAAACGGTTTTGGAGAAAAAGGTTTTCGTAAGCTGAGTAAAGAAAGAAAGATTATAAGACTAGAAAGCAATGAGCAACAACAATGACTTTATAGAGTACTACTCCGGGTACGGGGAAGTGATGATTATTCTTATCCCCATAGTGCATTCTGAACAAAAAGTCAACTGACACCCTTGCATATACAAAAAGGACAGCAAGCTAACTAAACTAATACAATACATGAAAGCATGATAAAAAGGGATTGGATCGGACATGCGGTCATGGACAAAGGGCCCTGGACAAGCATGACCGTGACGCGTATCGTAGCCCTATTGTCAACTTATTTTGATTTTCAATGTCAACTTTAGATTTAATTGAATTGAATTCTACGATTTTTGTCAATTTACCTCTTAATATTTTTAGTACAATTTATCTCTTAATGTTAACAAAAAGTAATGCAACATCTCATAAACTCGTTAATTTCAACGACTTTGTCACTCGGTTTTAACAAAAAAATCTAGCTCAATTGTCAATTTTTCTTAGAAATTTGATCAGTTTGTATCATACTTCTAGGTTGGACAAATACAACAATTTTAAGTTTAAATTTTAAAATGGTAACACTTCTTGTACAATTTGATGAAATCAAAATTATAGATTAAAATTGATAAAACTTAAAATATAAGATTTATTTAGAACAAATCTGAATTTACATATTTAGAAATACGTATATAAGTCCTACACCACTAAGATCAAAATAGAGATATAACCATATGTTTAGATTCAATGATTATTATGGTTAAACTATACAAAATATCCAATTTTAAAATTAAAAAAGAATTAACTTGAACTTAGAAAGTGGTTTAAATGTTTTAACTGTTTTTTTTTAAATACTCTTGAAAGTTGTTCTTTTTATATATAAAAATAATAATAATGATGATGGACATTTATTGATGGTAAAAATTAGAAGTGCTATATAACATCAATTATAACTCAAGTTCAAGTTCGATATTATATAGAAGATTTATTATTCATTTTAACTAAAAAAATCCTAAACATCATTCACATAATAATTTTGCAAACATGCATTGCAGTCAATTTACAGAAATGATATTGTCGATGATTTAATATACACCTTCTAATTTTCTAGGTATTAGTTGTCGGTTAATTTCTATTCACTATTTTAAATTAAAGGGATTTTTACGTAAATAGCCTTCAAAATAGACCCATATTATATTGATATGTTGAAGATTTCATTTTTTTTTAAAAAAAAAAATTCTATTAATCTTCCTATTTTTATTAATATCACTGATTATTTACAATCTAATTCTCTTTCCCCATGCATTTTCTCTCTCCTTTATTCATGCATTTTCTTTCCCCCATGTTTTAAGGTCATTTCTTCCTTCTCCCACTCTTTTCTCTTTTCTCCTTTTTCTTCCCTCTTTGTTCTCCTTTCGGCGGTGTAATTTACAGGTGAGAGACAAATGACATGGGGTGATCCGACGACGGGGCAAGCATGAGACAGCAAGAACGGTGATGGCGGACTTGGAGCGAATGAACGACAATGATAGATTCAGAGAAAATGAACGACAACGACGAACTTGGAGCAAATGAATAACAACGATGGATTCAGAGCAAACAAATGACGACAACGGACTCAAAGTAGATGAACGGAGGACCCGATTCAACTTTTAGTTTTATTTTTTCCTATTTTTTTTATATATACTATGAGATATATATATATATATATATATATATGTATGCTATTTTTAACTTCAGTAGACTATGATATATATATGTTTTTTTTAGCTTCGGTAGAAAATTGGATATATACTATGATATATGTATTCGTTTATGATATAAACGAGAATGTTTTTTTTTAATTTATACTTTATGTATTAGGATATATATACTGTGGTGTAAATGAAATTTTTTAAGATTTATATATTGTAGTATATTTCATATATTGGTTTATACTGTGATTTATGTTACACATTGAGTCAATCTCTAATTTATAAACGGTACTATATTTCATATATTTGTTAAATTATTTTCAAATGCCTAACAAATAACCATGGACCTGTCAAAAATGTTCTAAGGTATACTTAAAATAACTAATAATTCGTATAAAAAAAAAGCCAATACGTTAATATGTGAAAACCAACATAAATAGAAAATAAATTTTCATCAAATGCATTTTTTTCCCAAATTGGAAAATAGAAAAAATTACAATAAATATATTTTCTGTCTCCAATTGATAAATGAGAAAAATTATATTAAATGTATTTTCTCTCTCTATAATAAATGCATTTTATCTCCCAATCATTAAAGTAGCTTCCAAAAAAGAAAAAATATATATATAAAAATCGGATATAAATAAATGAAAAAAGTATAACTATCCAAAATTAACTCTTAAAGTCATATTTTAAAAAAATTCAAATTTTAAGACATTTATGAAATATAGGATTTTCTTTAGGTCTTCTATGTAGAAACTCTAAATTTAAGGAAATTTGTACGGAGGACCCATTTTTTGAACCCAAAATGTCAAATGACCAATTTTTCAAAAAATAAGGTCAATTGACCCTCTGCTGACATCATCGTCATACCAAATTACGTAAATTGTCCTTACAAGTGCCTCACGTTTTAAGTCTCGCTCTCGCTTTAAATTTCCTGGTTTGATTTGATTGCTCGTAAGTGTACGAATGATTTGACCATTTTCACGACTGAAGCCTCAAATCAATAATACCTAAACACAAAACAATGGTGATTTCTTTAAACTCTAAACTCCATTTCAATGGTGATTACTTCCCTGGTTTTCAACGGTGTATTATAGAACAAAATTTTTTCGAATGGGGATTTCCAAGACGAGGCTTTTTCATAACAATATTTCATTATTTTGAGTCTGTTTCATTATTTTTGCTGTGTTATTTCTGGAAAGGTAGGAATTAAGCATTACGAAATTTTGTATTGAGAGAGAGAGAGAGCGAGAGATAAAACAAGAGTGAGAGAGAGCAAGAGTAAGAAAGGGAGCGAGATTAAAAGAGATAGCGAGATTAAGAGAGAGCGAGAGTACACTTCAATTGTTTGTGCAACTTAATGACAAATGTTCTCTTGCTTTGCAAGATGACAGAAAAGTGTCTACTTATTCAATATGGAGATGATTGGGATGAGAATGAAAGTTCGTATATTGGGAGCGAGTTGACAGAAATCATTGTGCCTATTACATTGAAGTATGAAGAATTTAAATCTCACATTTACATGGTTATAAATGTCAGCTCTTCAAAGTTTGATCTTATAATGAGGATTAAATATAAGCTTGAATATGAAGCCCCTCCACAATACATAAGGAATGATGATGTTTGCTTCCTTCTTTTCCGAGAAGAGCTTAGTAGACTTCAGTTATTTGTAACATTAAAATTGAATCAGAAGGAAAATATTAGAATGGGATTTGGAAATGTGAGTTATGATGATACGATTGTGGACAGAGAATAGGAGGAATCATATGAGTTTCGTCAGGAAGAGGATGATATTCCATTGTCTACCAACATTATACCATCAACATTATCACTAGACAATGACCACTCTAATCCAGCATAATTGAATTCAATGAATTATGGTGATACATAATTGGGCAGTACTTCAGTTGTTGGTAATGAGAAATCATTTAGACTTGATTGTATGGATTGTGGTCATCCAGAGCAACGTTGTGGTCCTGTAGTTTGTAAACAGTATGTATGAACACTTGTGTTGTTAATATGAGATATTTACTTCACATCTTATTTTTTGCTCGGTTAATTGTTTTATTTGCTTTACCACAAACCAATAAACATAAAATCGCTGGTTATCTGTATGTGACTCAAGCATGTATGTGGTGACATACAAGTGGATCATGTCTTGAGTGATAACCAAAATGGTCTGTAATAAATGGATAAAGGAGGGAAATCTTATCTTGGTAACGCTACAGATGCGACGCTTTGTGGAATGGTCACAAGTGTTGTGACTTGTCACAGATGGTCTGATCCTGATCATTCGTGTTGGGGACATGCGAGCGGGGGCGTCCTATACAAAGAGTTTGTATAAGACCTGACCACGAAGTGTTAACGTCTCGTTATATAACACCGTTCATGACAGAGACTTCACTTTACTTGGATGACCATAGGTAACATGACCTCAATCCTGAATGAGTTGGAAACTCCTGCCATTGAGGGTGGTCCTTTGATTTGTATGGGTGCGAGTGGCCAGGTCGCCAATTCAAACCTACCATTTTGGGGATTCGTCTGATTTGGGAGCTGGGAACTTAGCTACACAAGATGAAATTCACTCCTTCCCCGAGGCAGGGGTAAGTAGATAGATGGCTCCCTTAAGGGTTGATTCCGGGGTTTGAACGATGTGGCGCCACATACCTTCTCTTGGCTCGAGAGGTGTTCACACATGTTGGACTATGTTGTATTGTTCATTAGAGGAATCAGTGGTACTTAAGGAGTGAGATGTAACTATAGGGGTAAAACGGTAAATTGGCCCAGCTGTACTTACGAGCATCTGTGAAGGATCATCTTACTCATGATTGATTATATCCGATGGACACAGAAATATATCTGTGGTAAGAAGAGTTCAGCTGTTGGTCTTTAGTGAAATCACTGATAGTTAACGGATGGTGGATCTTATGGCTAAAGAGTTTAGTCAGCTATTCATGTACCGTTGGAGCTTCAAGCCTCAGGTCCATTAGGTCCCCTGGATAGCTTGGATAAAGTCGAGAACCAGTGTTTGGGTTAATTTGAAATGTTCAAATTGACAAGAGGAAGTTCAATTATATATGATATAATTGGACTGGTTAATTATATATGATATAATTGGCTAAATGTATGAGATACATTATTTTGGAGGAAATTAGATATAAATATGATCTATATCAATTAGAGGAGAAAATATTATAGTAGATATGTGATATCAAACTATAGGATATAAATATAATATGATTATATTAATTAATTAATTGATTGATTGATTATATGATAATTAATCAATTCTTCCACGTTCGGACGTGGGTAATAGGCAGCGTTGGTTATGGTAACCGGCGGGTTAAAAATGAAAAAAGTTTTCATTTTTCGGATCATGCATTCTTTTTTTTTTCGACCACACAAAAGAATTCATGAAAACGATCACCCTAGAGCCTATACGATAGTAGCTCTTCCGTCTAAACGATCGTTTACCTCACGATTTCTCTAAACGATCATTCAACTTTTCATACACGATCGTGTAGTTCCTCTATACGATAAGCACTTCCACTATACGATAGCACTATATTATCTCCCACTTGCTTATCGTCTACACGAATCGTTGTCCTCCGTCCTTTACCTAACTCACCAAAGCCCACTCTTTGGGTTTTCACTCCGAGGATACCCGGGGTTCATTAATGGTAGTGTCGTCCCCACTGCAGTGTTCATGTTCATATTGATCGTGCTATTGCAGTCGACGTTCCACCGGGTGTTGGTAGATCTGTTGGAGGGTTTCCACTGCATTGGGTTCAGAAGTTCGAAGAGAGTCTTCAACTGGTATGGAACCCTTTCCCTATTATTTATTGTGTTCTGAGCATGCCGGTAATTAGATTAATGTGCATAACTGTATGTGTTAAATTTATATCATTGTATTTCGGTCATAGTGAAATCGGAGCGATCTGAACACGCTCATGGAATTCTCGGTATGAGATCCTTCAATTGGTATCAGAGACAAATTTCTGATACTCCAATTTCATCTGTTGCAACGAAATAACATATACATTCATGATGGGTGCATTTCTACGCTGTTTTAATTGTTAAATCTATTGTGGATGTACTGAATTAATGGATGTTTTCAGGATGAATAGCCTCAGTTTGTTTAAATCCTTTTATATTTGCGGTTGCTTGTAAAGGCCCCTGCGTTTTTGGGCATAAATAATCGTTATCGAGTCTGTATTCAAAGTTTGTTTAAAGTCTTGAGTCGTTCGTCAAAGTTCTAGGCAAAGATTGCGGCTCTTCGAGGAAGGAGACGATCTAGAGTTGATCGCATCGTCGAGAAGAAGTTCTATGCGATCGCTGTCCATCGCATCGTAAAGATGAAGAAGTAGATGATCGCGATTGAACGCATTGGTTAAACGATGGGGAATGCGATCAAGAGTTGGTCGCATCGGGTTGACGATCGGGTACGTGATCTTTAAGTATCCTTTAATGCGCACACTAGACAATCGTTTAGGTCAGCAAGCTTCATTGCTTAGTAACTGACTAAACAATCGCTTAGCATCGTAAGGTAATTCGTTTACCAAGTTGCACGCATCAGTTAGACGATGAAACACTCGCGTATTGTTTAAAGCGCGTACTAGACGATCGTTTAGGTCAGCAAGCTTCATCGCTTAGTAACTGACTAAACGATCGCTTAGTAACACAAGGTAAAGCGTTTACCTGTCGTCGTCTACGCAATTGTTTATTTATGCTCCTATCGTCTAGTGCGCGCTGAATGATCGTCTACCTGCTGGAGTTTGTTACACGA
>NC_143479.1:20062205-20107770 GCF_027475165.1 Benincasa hispida | reverse complement strand
CAAATTGACAAGAGAGAGTTCGATTATATATGATATAATTGACTAAATGTATGAGATACATTATTTTTGGAGGAAATTGGATATAAATATAATTTATATCAAGGAGAGGAGAAAGTACTATAGTAGATATATGATATCAAACTATAGGTTAAGAATATAATTTGATTATATTAATTAATTAATTAATTATGCGGTTATGAGATAATTGGCAAAGTATTTCTCCGGAATCTTGCGAAAGTGGGAAGATTGAATTTAGTTCTTGTAACTGAAGAATAAAAATGAAAATTGTTTTCATTTTGCAACACACGAAAAACGCACAAGAAAATCGCTCACGGTGCGAATCTATACGATCGTTTAGCGTTGAGAGCCTATGCGTAGCGCCCATCGTCCTAAACGATCGCACACCAGTGCACTAAACGATCGCTTAGCACGTCGAGCAGACTTAAACGATCATTTACCTTTTGCTAGACGATCGCTTAGCAAAACCTACACGATCGTGTACTTTTTTCTAAACGACAAGCATCAGACTATACGATAGTCTTCTACTATTTCCCACTTGCTTGTTCGTTCTACACAATCGTATTTTTTTCCTTCCCTCTACCAATTCCATCAAATTGCACCCTTTGGATTCTCACTCCGAGAATACTGAGGGCTTCGAGTGGTGGTGTCGTCCCCGGTTGCCTCGATTGCTATTGATTCGTGCACTGCTGATCGTGTAGACGACCGTGGTGCTGGTAGGCGACTGTTTGATGGACGATAAGGAGCGTAGAGGAGTCTGCTTCCACTGGACTGAGTTTGATTGAAGAAAGTCTTCAACTGGGACGTTTCTCTTGGTCTATTGTATTTAATCGTTAAAGCATGTCAGTAATTAGTGTTTCAATGCATATCTGTTTGTTCGAATGTATACAAGGTAATTTTGTCACAATGAAATTAGAAAGATCCGCTTCTGCTCATGGATACTCTTGTTTAAGAGTTCCTTCAATTGGTATCAGAACCAGGTTGCTGAAAATCCAATTTCATTGATACAAAGAATTGCATATGCATTCACGGTGGGTGCAACATATCTACTCTCTGTTTAATTGTTAAATTGTTTGTGGATGTGCGGATTAATGGAGTTTTCTGGTATGAAACCTCAGTTTGATTAATTCTTTTACATTTTCGGTTAACTGTAAAGGCCCCTACGTTTTTGGGTATAATTAATTGTTATCGAGTCTGTAGTTCAAAGTTAGTTTGAGTCGTGAGTCGTTCGTGAAGAAGTTCGGAGCAAGAGTTGTTGTTCTTCGAAGAAAAAGACTATCAAGAGTTGATCGGGTCGTGTAGATGATGGGGTAGATGATCGCTGAGTATCGGATGCTCGGGAGTCATTTGACGTGCGCACGCACTAGACGATCATTTAGCTCAGTAAGTTTCATCGCTTAGTAATTGACTAAACGATCGCAGAGTAAATTGCATGGTAAATCGTTTACCTCTTTGCGTGTTAAGCGATCATCTAGATGATCAGGTTTCGCAGCCTCGTTGTCATCTAAGCGATTGTTTAGCAATTTCGTGCTATCGTCTAGTGTGCGCTATGCGATCGTTTACCTACAGTGTATACTAAGCAATGGAGCTTCGCCCGGCAGTTCAAGACCCAGTTCGCTTGTGAATTGTTTGCTCGATGGAAAATATAATAGATAGAATTATTTCACTCCGGTTTTGTAAAGATTCATCCCGGTCCATTAATCTTTGGTTTATACATGAGATGTATGGTTCATTTATATGTCATATGGTCTGTACTTATAGAAAATCCCACCTTAGGTTATGCATTGGTCATGCATCATCTTTTTATTATAAATGTTATAATTTAGAGAAGCATGATTTAATTATGTAAGAGCATACTCATGCATCATATAATATAAGAGTTATATTTATGCATTCATAAAAATCATTGACATGCATCATCTTTATAATATAATTGTTATAGTATAAGGGTGTATGGAAAGCATGTTTTCTTGGTTATTACGTGTATATAAAAGTTATGTATAGTAATGACCGGACATTGCATGAAGCATGAAACATAGGTTTCTTTATAAGCATTATAAACACCTAGTAATGCGCAATGTATTTTAGTTGTTTCTTTTTAAAGGTTAAAGAGAAATTAGAACTAAAAGCAATAAGAAAGACATGCATGCTGACTTAGGTTTAATTCATGGTTTTAAAATGTTTAAAACTTGGATGACATAGACCTAAGATCACGGTTCTAATTAGCAACCCTTAGGCTTTAATCTTTTAATCAGTTTAATAGGACTAAATTGGCTAATAAAAAGTTAAAGTGTAGCAAATCTATCTATAAGGGACCTTTTGTCTAAAGCGAGTTATGGCTAGGCTGGGGTATTTAAGTTGATGGAAACGTAACACCCTTACTTAGGAACTTACCTGGAAAGGTGAATTAGATAGATTTGATGCATGCATGCAAGTTAAGAACAATCCATTAAAGTGTTTAAATGTGACTACTTGAACTTGTTATTTCACAGACAAAAGTTGTTTATGAGCGGACTTTAAAAAGATGACTTAGACTAAAATTAATAGCCGGATTGTCTAGGTTAATGAACCCCGAGGTAAAACATTCAGTGGGAGGTACTTAGGGCATATGATGCTTCATTTAAACCTTTCATGTTTCTCCTATATAGTTCACACCGTGAGATCTACCCTCGGCCTCGTGGCACCCTGGGAGTGTCCCTCTAAAGGATGGTGTTTGGGTAGGTCAATATCAAGGTGGATGGAAAGAGTGTTTATAGTAAGTGGGACTGAGAAGTGCGATAACATATCCTACAATCTCCCTCGTTGGATTGAATAAAGTTATTGCGCATCGCCTCGAGGCACCCTGGGAGTGTCCCCCTATAGGATGACAGGTTTTTGTGTTTCTTTATTTGATCTCCTGAAAGAGGATAAAGTTATTTAGTCTCTTGTCCTAATCTGCTTCTTCCCTACGGTGGGCTGATTAGGGCGGGACTCTGGCACCGAAAGCGAGGGGTCACATTTACGCGAAATTGTTAAAGGTTACCAGTTCTGGACCAAATAAATGGTGGCTGTTAGGTTCAGTTCCAAGAGTTGGTTCTGCCAAATGGTTGAAAAGGTCTCATCCCAATGAAGGGGCATCTGATCACCCTACCGGTGACGTTTGTTCTGCCTCGCTGGGGCATCATTGCAAAATAGAAGTCTTTAACACTTAGGGTACTTGAAACTGTTTTGCAAAATTAATTGGATAAAATGTGGTTTAGCGAAATATAATAAAAGTTTTGTTCGTTTTTCAGCAACAAGTTTTTTAAAATGGCCACAACTACTTTAGCATTGCTTAGTGCCGAGAAACTAACTGGCGATAATTTTTCAACATAGAAACACATGATCACGACTATTTTAATCATCGAGGATCTCATGTTTGCACTTACAGAGGTCTGTCCTCCTATTCGACCTCCAAATGTTGCTCGAAATGTTCGGGAGGCATACGATCGATGGACACGGGCAAATGAGAAGGCCCGAGCCTATATCTTAGAAAGTCTTAATGACGTTTTGGTCAAGAAGCATGATCCCATGGTCTCAGCGCGTGAGATCATGGAGTCCCTACGGAGGATGTTTGGACAACCGTCTGAACAACTCAAACATGAGGCTCTTAAGTATATATTCAGCTCCAAAATGGAAGAAGGAACCTTTGTTCATGAACATATACTTAACATGATGGTCCACTTCAATGTGGCGGAGTCGAATGGGTCTACCATCGATGAGGGCAGCCAGGTTAGCATAATCTTGTTGGAGAGATTCCTACACTTTGTTAGTAATGTGATTATTAACAAAGTGAAATATAACCTTACAACTCTCCACAACGAGTTATAGACCTACCAATCTTTACTGAAAAATAAGGAGAGGAAGAAGGTTGAGGAAAATGTTGCATCATCTTCAAGGACGTTCCATAGAGGTTCGACCTCAGGAATGAAGTTTATATCTTCTACTTCTAACTCTACAAAAGGGAAGAAGAAGAAAGGTGGTAAGAGGAAAGGGAAGGCACTTGCTAACCCACCACCTGTCGCCCCAAGAAGGCGTACGCTGCCGGTTGAAAAAGGAAAATTTTTCCACTGCAATCAAGATGGACAGTGGAAGAGGAACCGTCCTCGCTGGCTGAAGGAAAGAAAGGCCGCTAAGGCTAAGGCCAAGGTAGATAAAGGTAAATATGATTTACTTGTACTTGAAATATGTTTAGTGAAGAATGATGATTCTGCCTAGATGATTGATTCGGGTGCCACTAATCACGTCTGTTCTTCTCTTCATGGGATTAGATCTTGGCGACAACTGGAGGCTGGTGAGATGACGATGCGAGTAGGCACCGAGCTCGTCATCCCAGCTATGGCAATGTGAGGGATCTAGTTATCTTCACAGAATAGGTGTCTAGTTTTACATGATGTATATATTGTTCCTGAACTAAAGAGGAACCTTATTTATGTAAAGTGCTTGTTACAATGTAAATACACTCTTTCTTTTAATGTAGATAAAATGTTTATTCATAAAGATGGTGTTAATATTTGTACAACGTATCTAGAAAGTAACTTGTATGTGCTAAGATCGTTAGCCATAAGTTCCCTCCATAATACAGAATTGTTTAAAACTGCCGTAACTCAATCTAAACATCAACGAATTTCTCCAAAAGAAAATGCCCAACTTTGGCATCTTCGATTAGGGCACATCAATCTCAATAGGATTGAGAGATTTGTGAAGAATGGACTTCTAAGTGAGTTAGAAGAAAATTCTTTACCGGTGTGCGAATCTTGCCTTGAGGGTAAGATGACTAAAAGATCTTTTACTGGAAAAGGTTATGCCTCTTGAGTTAGTACATTCTGACCTTTGTGGTCTTATGAATGTGCGAGCCCGAGGTGGCTATAAGTATTTTATCAGTTTTACTGATGATTACTTTAGGTATGGATATGTTTTTCTTATGCAACAGAAGTCTGAATCCTTTGAAAATTTCAAAGAGTTCAAGGCTGAAATTGAAAACGTATTGGATAGACGGATTAAAACACTTTGATTGGATCGAGGTGGAGAGTTTTTGGACTCGGCATTCCAGGACTAATTGATAGAACATGGAATCGTTTTCCAACTTTCAGCACCGAGTACACCTCAGTAGAATGGTGTAGTGGAGAGGAGAAATAGAACCTTGTTGGACATGGTTCGTTTGATGATGAGTTACGCTTCCTTACCAAACTCGTTTTAAGGTTTCGCAGTGGAGATTGCGGTATATATACTCAACCATGTTCCTTCCAAGTGTGTTACGAGAACACCTCTCGTAGTTTGTAAACTTTGTACACATTATTATTAATAAAATAAGAGTAATTTTATTTGCATTTACTCATATCCAATAAACAAAGAATCATGGTTATTGTATGTAAACTTAAGCATGTATATGAGATATACAAGTGGATCATGCCTTAAGTAATAACATAAAAGATCTGTAAGCTTTCTATGGTGGGGTTTTAAATCTACGTGGCATACTGTATGCACATAAGAGATTTATTTAATTATAACTTACATCACATGCATAAATAATTAAACACTAACTGATATGATTTTAGTTTTGGCAAAAACAAGCAAACATAAACCTAATTATTAAAAAACAGCTTTTGAATGCTACCAGACTGCTCGAACTACTCCAAAATGAATCCAAACAGCTTGAACCAGACCGAATCCTCTAAAATGGACCAACCAAGTCCGAACCAGACCAGCCAAGAACCATTTAAGGCTGAACCAGACCGGACTTCAAGAGAATCGGTCGAACCGGCTGCTCTCGCTCCATGCTCAATATCTCGCTAAGGCTTATCATTTAGCATTAACGACCATCGTCATGCATTTGCCTGATCGTTTTAGTGTTCGCGTGATCGTGTAGCAGCAACGCATGGCGCCTGACCAAACTACACGATCGTGTAATGTCTTCCTTCTATCACATAGTGTCATCGTATAGTGTTAGACAATGCTACACGATCGCTTAGTGTCTAACACTATCGTGCAGCTCCATCATCTAACGCCAGAAATATACTACATGATCGCTCAGCGCCATCATCTAATGCTCGAAGTTGATCGTTTAGCGCTTGCACAAAGGTAAGCGATCGTGTAGTGTTATTGGATAGCACCTCGACGCATTGCTTAGTTGCCGCACAAAAGTAAACGATCGTGTAGTGCTATCGCATAGCTTTACAACGCATCGTTTAGCTCCAACCCGAAGCTACATGATTGTGTAATGCTATCGTATAGCAATACAACACATCATTTAGTTCTCGCAGGTATATGATCGTCTAGCGTACAACACTTCATCGTTCAACACTCAAAGCTACACGATCATCTAGCTTTTCTTCACATCGTTTAGTGCCTGAAGCTAAACGATCGTTTAGCACTGAACCTCAACAACGATATGAACAGAGGCTGATAAACTAGAATCTGCAATGCGGCCTCTTCACTTGTTTCTTCAATTACAACATAATTTCAACTCTAATGACTCCAAAAAAATCACAGACTTTTAGGAACACATATAAGCTCATCAAGCAAGAGCCAATTACAAATTTAAATGAGAAATCAAAGAGAAATTAAAAGCCAAAACTAAAAAAACCATATCAATGTAGCAGTTTCATATAACTCATATAAAAGACCCACCACACCAAAATTAAACCGAATTGAATGCTTATATGATGCTCTGATACCAATTGTTGGAATGTATCAGCACGCAGCAGAAGCGACGGGGATCGATATGAAGGAACTCTTTAACAAAGAGCATACATGAGCACGTTCGGATCTTTCCGATTTCATTATGATCGAAATACCACACATACATTCTAACAAATAGTTATGCAATTAAACACTAATTAACAGCATGCTTTCATAAATAAAATACAAATGATTGAGTTTACATACTAGTTGAAGACTCTCTTCACTTCGAACTCAACACAGCAGAAGCTACCCTCTACGATCTTTGTCGCCCAACAAAATAATCGACTACGACAACACGATCATCTACACGACTGTGTAGGTTTTAGTAAGCGATCGTTTAGTAAAATGTAAACGATCGTTTAGAAAACACGGCACGCTAGGCGATCGTTTAGAAAAGCTAAGCGATCATTTAGAGAAAAGCGTGCGCTCGTTTAGAACCGGGGTGTGCGATCGTTTAAGCGATGGGGCTCTATCGTATAGGCTCTCAGCTAAACAATCAAGACGTTTTCACACCATGAGCGATTTTTACGAACCCTTTGCAAAATGAAACAAAATTTCATTTTATTCTTTAGTTACAATAACCGAATACTGAATTTCCCACTAACGCACGATCGAGGAGAAGATTTCAGCCAATTATCAAATAATTAACCAATTTAATTAATAAATGAATATAATCATATTATATTCTTACTTTATAGTTTGATATCATATATCTACTATAGTAATCTCTCCTCCACTTGATATAAATCATATTTATATCTAATTTCCTCCAAAATAATTTATCTCATTTATTTAGTCAATTATATCATATATAATTAACCAGTTCAGTTATATCATATATAATCGAACTCTCTCTTGTCAATTTGAACATTTCAAATTGACCTAAAAACTGATTCTCGACTTTATCCAAGCAACCTAGACCCGTGGCTCGAAGCTCCAACGGTACGTGAATAACGACTAAACTCTTTAGCCACGAGATCCACCATCCGTTAACTGTCAGGCATTCCACTAAAGACGAACAATTGAACTCTTCTTACCACAGATATATTTCTGTTCCATCAAATATAACCAATCATGAGTACGATGACCTTTCATAGATGCTCGTAAGTACAGTTGAGCCAATGTACCATTTTGCCTCTGTAGTTAAATCTCACTCTTTAAGTACCATTGATTCCTCTACTGAATAATACAACATAGTCCAACTATGTGTGAACATCTCTCGGGCCAAGAGAAGGTGTGTGGCACCACATCATTCAAGCCCTGGAATCAGCCCTTAAGGGAGCTTTCTATCTACTTACCCCTGCCTCAGGGAAGGAGTGAATTCCATCTTGTGTAGCTGAGTTCCCAGCTCCCAAATCAGACGAATCCCCAAAATGGTAGGTTTGAATCAGCGACCTGGCCACTCGCACCCATACAAATCAAAGGATCGCTCTCAATTGTAGGAGTTCCCAATTCACTAAGGATTGAGGTCATGTTACCTATGGTCATCCTAGTGAAGTGAAGTCTTTGTCATGAATGGTGTTATATAACGAGATGTTAACACTTCGTGGTCAGGTCTTATAAGAATTTTTTGTATAGGACGCCCCCACTCGCATGTCCCCTACACGAATGGTCAGGATTAGACCATCTGTGACAAGTACAAATAGTAACACCATCTTTATGAATAAACGTTTTATCTACATTGAAAGAAACAATGTATTTACATTGTAACAAACACTTTACAGAAATAAGGTTCCTCTTAAGTTCGGGAACAATATGTACCTCATTCAAAACTAGAAACCTATTATGTAAAGCTAACTGGAGCCCTCCTACAGCTGAGACGACGTGCTCGGTACCTACTCGCATCGTCATCTCACCAACCTCTAGCTGTCGCCAGGATATAATCTACTGAAAAGAAGAACAAATGTGATTAGTGGTGCCCGAACCAATTATCCAGGCAGAATCATCATTCTTCACTAAACAAGTTTCAAGTACAAGTAAATCATATTTAACTTTATCTGCCTTGGCCTTAGCCTTGGCAACCTTCCTTTCCTTCAGCTAGTGAGGACAGTTCCTCCTCCAGTGTCCATCCTGGTTGCAGTGGAAACACTTTCCTTTTTCAACCGGTGGTGGATGTCTTCTTAAAGCAACAAGCGACAGGTTAGCAGGCGCCTTTCCTTTTCCCTTACCACCCTTCTTCTTCTTCTCCTTTGTAGAGTTAGAAGTAGAAGGTGCAGACTTCGTTCCTGAGGTCGAACCTCTATGGAATGTTCTGAAGGATGAAGTAACATTTGCCTCACATTACTAACAAAGTATAGGAAGCTCCCTGACAAAAAATGCAGGATTATGCTAACTTGGCTGCCCTCATCGATGGTAGACCCATTCAACTCTGCCACATTGAAGTGGACCATCATGTTAAGCACATGTTCATGAACAGAGGTGTCTTCTTCCATTTTGGAGTTGAATATATACTTAAGAGTCTCGTGCATAAGCTGTTTAGACGGTTGTCCAAACATCCCCCACAGGGATTCCATGATCTCACGCGCTGAGACCATGGGCTCATGTTTCTTAGCCAAGACTTCAGAAAGACTTGTCAAGATATAGGCTCGGGCCTTCTCATTCGCCTGTGTCCATCGCTCGTATGCCTCTTGAACATTTTGAGCGACATTGGGAGCTGGAATAGGAGGACAGACCTCCGTAAGAGTGAACATGAGATCCTCGATGATAAAAATCGTCGTGATCATGTGTTTCCATGTCAAAAATTTATCACTTGTTAATTTTTTGGCGCTAAGCAAAGCTAATGTGGCTGTGGCCATTTTGAAAAACTTGTTGCTGAAAATATGAACAAAACTTTATTAGATTTTTTCTAAACCATGTTTAACCAATTAGTTTCGCAAAACAGTTTCAAGTACCCTAAGTAAAAGACTTCTATTTTGCAATGATGCCCCGTTGAGGCAGGACAAATGTCACCGGTGGGATGATCAGATGCCCCTTCGCTAGGATGAGATAGTCTCAACCATTAGGCAGAACCAACTCTTGGAACTGAACCTAACAACCACCATTCATTCAGTCTAAAACTGTAAACCTTTAACAATTCCGCGTAAGTGTAATCCCTCGCTTTCGGTGCCAGAGTCCCCCCTAATGAGCCCACCGTAGGGAAGAAGCAAATTAGGACAAGAGACTAAGTTATCTTATCCTCTTATAGGAGATCAAATAAAGAAACATGCAAAACTACCATCCTTTAGGGGGACACTCCCAAGGTGCCTCGAGGCGATGCGTAGTAACTTTATTCAATCCAACAAGGGAGACTAAGGGATATGTTGTCGCACTTCCCGCTCCTATTTACTATGAACACTTTCTCCGTCCACCTTGATATTGACCTACCTAAACACCAGGGGGACACACCAAAGGTGCCTCAAGGCTGAGGGTAGATCTCATGGTGTGGACTATTTAGGAAATACGTGAAAGGTTTAAGTGAAGCATCATATGCCCCAGGTACCTCTTACTGAATGTTCTACCTAGGGGTTCATTAACCTAGACAATCCGACTACTGATTTTAGTTTAAGTCTTTTTTTTAAATCCATTCATATACAATGTTTGTCTATGAAATATGAACAAGTTCAAGTAGTCACATTTAAACACTTTAATGGATTGTCCTTAACTTGCATGCATGCATCAAACCTATCTAATTCACCTTTCCAGGTAAGTTTCTAGGTAGGGGTGTTACGTTTCCATTAACTTAAATACCCCAGCCTAGACAGAACCTGCCTTAGAAAAAAGATCCCTTATAGATATATTTGCTACACTTTAACCTTTTATTAGTCAATTTAATCCTATTAAACTAATTAAAATATTAAAGCCTTAGGGTTGCTAATCATATTAGAACCGTGATCTTAGGTCTATATGATTCAAGTTTTAAACATTTTAAAACATGAATTAAACCTAAGTGAGCATTCATGTCTTTCTTATTGCTTTTAGTTCTAATTTGTCTTTAACTTTTAAAAAGAAACAACTAAAATACATCGTGCATAACTAGTTGTTTATAACACATATAAAGTAACCTATGTGTCATGCTTCATGCAATGTCCAGTCATTACTCTACATAACTTTTATATACGCGTAATAACCAAGCAAATATACTTTCCATTCACCCTTATACTATAATAATTATAATATCGTGCGGTTCTAAGTGATCTTTAGTCCGTTACTAAGCGATGAAGCTTGCTGAGCTAAATGATCGTCTAGTACGCACGCGCGTTAAACAATACATGAGCATCCCATTGTCTACACGACTCGATACTCAATGATCGCTTACCCCATCGTCTACACAACCCGATCAATCCTTGCTCGTCTTCTTCCTTGAAGAACAGCAATCCTTGCTTTGATCTTCTTCATGAACGACTCAAGACTCAAACTGACTTTGAATTACAGACTCGATAATGATTAATAATGCCCAAAAACGCAAGGGCCTGTACAATCAACCAAAAATGTAAAAGAATTAAATCAAACCAAGGCTAACATCCTAGAAAACTCCATTAATCAGAACCTGGCTCTGATACCAATTGAAGTAACTCTTTAACAAAAAGCATCCATGAGCGCATTCGGATCTTTCTGATTTCAGTGTGACTGAAATATCACACACATATTCTAACAAATAGTTATGCAATTAAACACTAATTAGCAGCATGCTTTCATAAATAAAATACAAGGGATTGAGATCACCACCACTTAGAGCCCTTGGTATTCTCGGAGTGAGAATCCAAAGCGTGGTCTTTGGTGAATTTGGTAGAGGTAGGAGGAACGGGCTGATCGTGTAGATGATAAACAAGTGGGGGAGAAGGCTATCATATAGCATATGTCTATCTTTAGAGAAAGCTACACGATCGTGTAGGTTTTACTAAGCGATCGTCTAGTAAAAGGTAAACGATCGTTTAGAAAACATGGCATGCTAGGCGATCGTTTAGAAAAGCTAAGCGATCGCTTAGAGAAAAACGTGCGATTGTTTAGACGCCGGGTGTGCGATCGTTTAAGCAATGAGGCTCTATCGTATAGGCTCTTAGCTAAACAATCAAGACGTTTTCACACCATGAGTGATTTTTACGAACCCTTTGCAAAATGAAATAAATTTTCATTTTATTCTTCAGTAACAATAACCGAATACTGAATTTTCCACTAAAGCGTGATCGAGGAGAAGATTTCGGCCAATTATCACATAATTAACCAATTTAATTAAAAAATGAATATAATCATATTATATTCTTACCTTATAGTTTGATATCATATATGTACTATAGTAGTTTCTCCTCCACTTAATAAAATCATATTTATATCTAATTTCCTCCAAAATAATGTATCTCATACATTTAGCCAATTACATTATATATAATTAACCAGTTAAATTATATCATATATAATCGAACTCCCTCATGTCAATTTGAACATTTTAAACTGACTCAAAAATTGATTCTTGACTTTATCCAAGCTACCTAGGGGACCTTATGGACCTGTGGCTCGAAGCTCAAACGGTACGTGAATAGCTGCTAAACTCTTTAGCCACGAGATCCACCATCCGTTAACTACCAGACATTCCACTAAAGACTAATAGTTGAACTCTTCTTACCACAAATATATTTCTATGTCCATCGGATATAACCAATCATGAGTACGATGACCCTTCACAGATGCTCGTAAGTACAACTGGGCCAATTTACCATTTTCCCTTTGTAGTTACATCTATGTGTGAACATAGTCCAACTATATGTGAACACCTTTCAGGCCAAGAGAAGGTGTGTGGCGCCACATCGTTCAAGCCCTGAAATTAGCCCTTAAGGGAGCTATCTATCTACTTACTCCTGCCTCGGGGAAGGAGTGAATTCCATCTTGTGAAGTTGAGTTCCCAGCTCCCAAATCAGATGAATCCCCAAAATGGTAGGTTTGAATCGACGACCTGGCCACTCGCATCCATATAAATCAAAGAACCACCCTCAATGTCAGGAGTTCCCAATTCACTTAGGATTGAGGTCATGTTACCTATGGTCATCCTAGTGAAGTGAAGTCTCTGTCATGAATAGTGTTATATAACAAGACGTTAACACTTCATGGTCAGGTCTTATACAAACTCTTTGTATAGGACGCCCCTGCTCGCATGTCCCCTACACGAATGATCAGGATCAGACCATCTGTGACAAGTCACAACACTTCCATCATATATCCATGTTGGGATTGGTGTCTTAATTCTCCCGGAGTCTCGTTGTTTTGTAAAGATACACATTGTTCAATGAATAAAATAAGTGTTATTTAATTCTAGCATTTACTCATATCTAATAAACAAAGCTCATTGGTTATCTTATGTGAACTTAAGCATGTATATGTGATATACAAGTGGATCATGCCTTATGTGATAACCTAAATAGGTTTGTAGTATAAGGATTAAGGTGGGATACCTAATCCCGATGACACTACGGATACGACCTGCTTTGTAGAGGTTTGCAAGTGTTGTAAACTACTACAGATGGTTGATCCTGACCATTCATGTGGAGACGTGCGAGCGGGGGTGTCCTATACAAAGAGTTTAAGACCTAGACCACGAGATGACTAGACTCTGTATATAACACCGTTGATACTAGAGACTTACATCTCACCTAAACGATCATAGGTGGCATGACCTCAATCCTGAGTGTTTTGGGAACTCCTGCCTTTGAGGGTAGTCCTTTAATTAGTATGGGTGAGAGTGGCTGGATTGCCAACTCAACATGCCTACCTTTTTGGGGACTTGTCTGATCTGGGAGCTGGTAACTCAATCCACAAGATGGAATTCACTCATTTTCCAAAGCAGAGATAAGTAGAGAGATTGCTCCTTTAAGGGCTTATTTCGGGGCTTGAACATAGTGGCCACAACTTCTCTTTGGAAGAGAAGACTCAGTCATAGTATGACTATGACTTATGTTCATTAGAAGGATCGGTGGTACATAAGGAGACAAATGTAACTATAGGGGCATAACAGTTATTAGCCCAGTTATACTTACGAGCGATCTGTGAAGGGTTATCGCATTGTTGATTGGTTGATATAGACATAAATATATATGTAATAAGGAGAGTGCAACTGTTGGTCTTTAGTGGAGTGCCCGACAGTTAATGGATGGTGGATCCTGTGACTAAAGAGTTTATTTAGTTATTCACGTACTGTTGGAGCTTCAAGCTACATCATAAGGTCCCCTTGGTAGCTCAATTGATTCAAGTTGAGAATCAGTTCTTAGGGTTGATTTGAAATGTTCAAATTGACAAGAGGTATTTTGATTACATGTGATATAATCGGTTTGATGTATGAGATACATCTAATGGAGGATTGATGTAAATGAGATTTACATTAAATACCATGGAATAGAAAAAGAACTATGGTTTATATGTTCATGAGATGAAATTTTAAAAACTATAGGTTATAAATATAGTATGATAAGTTGGTTATCATTTATATTTATAATAATATTAATTATTAGATAATTAATTCTTTTTCTTTAATAACCAAGTGTGTGGGTGGTTATTGGAATCATGGTAACCGTGAGTTTAAAAGGAAAATGGTTTTCCTATTTTGAAAAGAAGTTTTTACAAAAGGTTGAAAAAAGTTTTTGAGATTTCTCTCGGCAGAAAGGGATCGTACGGTAGTTGTCAAGTAAATACAGATTTATTAAACGAGGCTGGGTGAGCTATAAACGTGCAGTGGCGAGCTAAACGATCGTGCAATATTTACTAGACGATCGCATAGTTTTGCTAGACGATCGCTTGTCCTAAGTAAACGATCGTGTAGTGTCTGTAGCAATAGACCGAGCTAAACGATGAGCTAAACGATCACATAGCTTTTGCTAGAAGATCGCTTAGGTTTATCTAAACGATTGGGCATCAACCTATACAATAGGTTTTCTCCATCTCCCACTTGCCCAGTCGTGTACACGATCAGTGTTTCCTCCTTCATCTTCCTCATACCAAGTTCGAACAGAGCCTACCCTCTGGATTCTCACACCGAGAATACCAAGGTCACCTTATTGGTGGTTGATGGTTGGAAAATGGA
This sequence comes from Benincasa hispida, assembly GCF_027475165.1. Classification (NCBI taxonomy): domain Eukaryota; kingdom Viridiplantae; phylum Streptophyta; class Magnoliopsida; order Cucurbitales; family Cucurbitaceae; genus Benincasa; species Benincasa hispida. The sequence continues at coordinate 20,093,006 of NC_143479.1, read as the reverse complement.
GTAAATAAATATGTGTTCATCGTTCGTTCTCCATGCGTCGCTGGTCATGCGTTGGTCTAAGGGATATGCAATATGCGTCTGATGACTATGCGTTCCTGCCACAAGTTTTCTTGCTCTCTCGCCAAGTATAATGAGATCACAAGTTTCTCAGGTGATCCGAGGTCGAATTCAGAGATTTGTAGCTAAATGTTATGAAGTAATGTGTTTGCGGCGAAGAATAAAAGAATATTGAAGGTTGTGGGCTAGGCACTACTCCTACTCCTAACTAACAGATTAAACAGTGGAAGTATGACTATGAGAGTTAGAGACACGACAACTGTTAACGCGAAATAAGATGCATGGGAAAATAGATAAAATGGCAGGGATGACTTCACTACATCAATAAGCTTAATCACAAGGGTAACCCCAGCCAACGCAAGCTATGCAATTATGCTACACACACTTGACGAAGATGCATGGGATGTATATGCGATAGTGTCGAAAGGACTTATGTCTAAGTCTCTATTCTTACTCACGTGCTCCCACACATAAACGAGATGACTGCATACCACCATATCCTACTTCTAGACGCATGCGATGTGGCCACATACTTTCATATCCTATCCATAGGGTGCATATGTTGTGTAATAGCAAACAAAACTTATTCCTAAGCTTTTATTCTTGCTTATGCGTTCCAATCTGACACTCTCAAGCCTAGATTTGGCTTTTAGACTACTCTCAAGTATGCCTAAATGATGAATGATGCGCTCATAAGACAAGGTAATCACATAAAGCATGGTTGACATAAGATTATTCCTATTTTTAGGAACACTGCTTACTTTGCGTAATGCGTTCAACTACTTACCCTCTCGGGTAGTTAGTTACTGCTGATTTTACTTATAGAATAGCATTGCGTCCGCTCATAGACAAACGTTGTTATAGCTTCACACTAAGCAAAGAAGATTTTCTCACAACACTCGCACAACGCACACCTCTCGATGGTTTGCTACATGCTTTATATGTCTATGCCGCATGATTAAGTATGCGATACTCTAGCAATTTTACTTTGTCTTTGCACTAAAAGTAAAGGATGATAAGAAAATGAAGATGGAATCGAAGGAAATAGAGAGATGCATTGATCACAAAATGTATTAATCTTTTAAGCGACAATATAATACAATACAGAGGTCGAAGAGATATGGAGGGCCAGATGGGCAATGTTTTGCGTCCATCAGATGTGTGTCATGGCTGTCGATGGTGCCATGGATGGGCAGAAGAGTAGTCTCTCTCGAGATCTATCTCCGGTGGGGCTCTGGTCGTCACTCAAAATGGTAGGAGAAATGGATCACAAGGATCTGCCCGAAGGCAGAAGCTCGGATGATTTCAAATTGTGCTCTAAGGATTCTATTTATAGAGCTTGATCGCCGATAGCGTTAATGGTCCTTCTCTGAAATTCTGCTACTAACGGCGTGATGGACCTGCTCTGAATCTCTGCTACTAATGGCGTGGTAGATCAAATGTCAACATTACTTTTTGATACTCCCAAGGTATGCGTTCGTGTTTGGTTTCTGAAGTATCATCGCATTCCACCACCCTTGTGTTCATCCCTTTATTATGGTTATTACTCTGTAGCCACAACCTCTATGCGATGGATGCATGCGGTTAATGACTGCAACATCCATGCGTCGAACGTATGCGATCACCTTTGCGATGGTGAGATTTGCCGCATGCGTTCGATTCCTGCATTAGCTACAAAAATAAACAATTGGATGCAAAATAACACATAATAGTGGGTTAGCCGAGATTTTCATTGCTGACTGATGCAAGCTCACTTTCACATGAATTCTTAGAATAATCGTCGCATATTCTTCTTATCAGCCATCATAATTCTAAATAAAAGGCCTACAATAACATACATTTCTGTCTGTCATCAATGGTGTCAGACTCAACTCAACACCGTCGAGGTTTTCTGGAGGCTGTTCGTGTTGCTGAGGAGTTCGTGGCCAAGGCATTCATTAAAGGATGAGTGCGGTGTTCGTGTTGTGTTCGTTCTGTGTTGCGGTCGTGTAGATCGAGCATTCGGGGTTGCTGTTGTTCAAGCGTCGTGCAACTCGGAGCGTGGAGATGCACCTGCAAATGTTGTACAGTTTTCCCTTTGAGCATTTGTAGTTATTCATGCTGTAATTTCTATATGAATTGTATAACCGTTTGTTTGAAGTCGACTGTAAATGCATTGTTCATTCATGATTGTGATTTGGAATAATCTTGCTTCTGCTGCTCATGGAAATCTTGCTTTCGATTTCCTTCAATCCATATACTACAGATCATTTTGGTTATCACTTAAGATATGATCCACTTGTATGTCACCACATACATACTTAAATTACATACAGATAACTAGGGATTTTATGTTTATTGGTTTGTGGTAAACCAAATAAAACATACAAGTGAGCAAAATCAAGATGTGAAGTAAATATCATATATTATACAACACAAGTGTTCGTAGAAACTATTTACAAACTACAGGACACGAGACTTTAGGACATCAACCCTAACACCATAAGCACTCTAATTCATTAATTTTGGCAGAAACTAAAGCATGCTATAGCATAAATAAATGGGTTTCAATTCATACATTTGTAGAACTTCTTCAAAGCTTGATCTCCAGCTACAAATCTCTCCAAATCTTCTTGTATACCGCCCAAAGATCTTTCCTACTATCCTCTTGGTGCTCTAGATTGAGTTGTGAGACTCAAAATAAGCCTGAATTAAGGGAATATGGAGATAAGCTCACAGCAGCAACCCAATGAAGAACTCCTTCTTCTCACGAATTTTTTAGCAAAATTCTATCGGTTGCATTTCCTTAAAATTCACTTCAATCTCTTCAATATATTGCAGATCATCATGCAATGAGAATGACTGTATGAGATCCAGCTCAGCTGGGAGTAATTGAAGACTTAAGATGGTGAGTTTAGTGTGAGCAACTTGAAGAAGACAATGGAAAATGTCAATTTTCCATTTTGTGTTTTTTCTTCTTTTTCAACTTTTGATAAATTGATTTCGTAAATCAATTTATTTTATAAAATTGAAAATATTATTAGTTTTTACAAAACTAATTTTCTTAATAAAATTAATAAATAATAATTTAAATAATTCTATTTAATTTAATATCAATATTAATTTTATATAATTCCATCTTCATATATTTAAATCATATTTAAATATTTATTCTCAAATTTCGTTTAATTCTAATTTGAACATTTTCAATTAACTTATCACGCTACTCTAGAGCTAATCCATTTACGAGCTAGTAGATAGACTTCGTGGACCTATAGATCATGGGCTCCAACGATCCGAGATTAATTGGCTAAACTCATTAGACCGAATTAACCCTCATTCGTTAATTAATGGGTCACTCTACTAAAACCCATAGTTGAACTCCCCTCACTGTAGATATATTATGTTCACTCGATATAACCATGATTAGTAAGTTAACCCTTCGCAGGTTGTTCGTAATAATGGTTGGGTCAAATCTCTGTTTTACCCCCGAAATTACCTCTTGTACCTTAAGTCCCACTTATCCTCTAATGAACAAGTGATTTGTGATCCAATCAACAAATTGAATCCCTCTCGGGCCAATGAGAAGGTGAGGCCTCTTGTTCAAGACCCAGAATCAACACTTAAAGGGAACAACCTCTCTACTAACCCAGATCAGGTAGGAGTGAATTCCATCTTGTAGGGCTATGTTCCCAACTATTCATCCAGTCTTATCCTCAAAATGGGAAGCTTATTGAGTAGTGACGTTGGACTACTCTTACCATTTTCAGATCAAAGGGTAATCCCGAACAAACAGGAATTCATAGTTAGCTCAGAATTAATGGCAAGTTACCTAGGTCATCACTTTGAAATAGTCAGTCTTAAATAGTAAACGGCGTTATAAAGTAAGAGTGACTAGTTTCATATTCTGATCTTGTACAAAACTCATTTGCACAAGACGCCCCCACTTCTCATGTCATAACATGTACGAATTAGGATCACTTCGTTTGTAGCACTTTACAACTCTTTGTAACAACTACAGAGTAGACCGCATCCAATATTGTTACCAGAATAAGGCACCCAACCTTATTTATATACTATAGATCATTTTCGATTATTTACTCGAACTCAATCCACTTTTATGTCTCCACATAAATTTCAAGTACTTATGTAATAATCAAGGAACTTTTAGGTTTATTGGATTTCTAATAAGCAATATATTCAATAACAACTTATTGAATTTTCAAAATAAGTTTTATTGTTTACAAACCACAATTTTTAGGACATAAAACCCAACAAACCAGAGGCTTCCCACTGTCATAGCTGAGACGACGTACTCGGTGCAGACTCGAATTGTCATCTCACCAGCCTTAAGCTGCTGCCAGGATCTAATCCCCTGAAAAGAAGAACACACATGGTTAGTCCCAGAGTCTATAATCAAGGCGGAATCATCATTGTCCATTAAATAAGTCTTCAAAACCAGTAAATCATATTTAGCTTGATTGGCCTTGGCCTTCTTCTTCTCCTTCAACCAACAAAGGCAGTTCCGCTTCCAGTGCCATTATGGTTACAGTGGAAACATTTTTCCTTTTCAACCGGTGTTGGTCGCCTACCCTGAAGAGTGATAGGTTGTGGGTTAGCAGGCATTTTCCCCTTCCCCTTACTACACTTGTTAATGTTGGAAAAAGAAGATGTAGACTTAGTTCCTGAGGTCGAACCTCGACGGAACTTCTTAGATGATGAAGCAACATTTGCCTCATCAACCTTCTTTTCCTTGCTGAGTAAGGATTGAAATGTCTGCAACTCATTGAGGAGAGTTGTAAGGGTGTAATCAACCTTGTTTAGAACAACATTACTTAATAAGTGTAAGAAGCTTTCTAGCAACGTCTCCAGAGTAATGCTAACCTGGTTGCCCTCATTGATACGAGCTTTGTTCATCTCCGCCACATTAAAGTGGACCATTATGTTCAAAACATGTTCTCGAACAGATGTACTTTCCTTCATTTTGGAGTTGAAGATGAACTTTAGAGCTTCATGCTTGAGCTGCTCGGATGGTTTTCCGAACATTCCCTTCAAGAACTCCATGATCTCATGAGCAAAGACCATGGGTTCATGCTTCTTGGCCAAGATGTCGTTCAGGCTGGCCAAGATGTAAGCTCGAGGCTTCTCGTTCTCCCGTGTCCATTTCTCATATGCCTCTCAAACATTTCGAGCGACGGTTTGAGTTGGAATAGGAGAACCCTCCTTCGTAAGGACGAACGGAGGTCATTGATGATAAGTTTGTGTTTATCGTGTTTTTCCAACTAGCGTAGTTATCACCAGTCAACTTATCGACGGTGAAAAGAGCTAAAGTAGCGGTTGCCATTTTAAAAGTTGTTGAAAACAAGAACAAACTTAATAAGTCTATTTTGCATTACCACTTTTAACATCAATTTTAGGTTTTAGCAAAATAGTTCTAATGTACCCTAAGTGAAATGACATCTATTTTTCAATGATGCCCCAGCGAGGCATGACAAATGTCACCGTTGGGGTGATCAAGTGCCCTTTCATTGGATGAGACATTCTCAACCATTAGACAGAAACAACTCTTGTAACTGTCTCTAACAGTCACCATTTTTCAGTCCAGAATTTGTTAACAACCTTAACAATTTTGCGTAAGTGTAACCCCTCACTTTAGGCCTTAGAGTCCTGCCCTAATACGTCCACCATAGGGAAAAATGGATTAGGACAAGAGACTAAAGCAACCTTATCCTTTTCAAGAGATCAAATAAAGAGTTGTGCAAATACTTCCATCCTTTAGAGAGACACTTCCAGGTGTGCCTCGATGCGATGAACAAAAACGTTATCTAACCTAATGAGAGAGACCGTGGGATATGTGGTCATACATCCCGCTCCCACTTACTATGAACATTCTCTCCATTCACCTTGGTATTGACCTATCTAACACCATCCTTTAGTGGAACATTCCCAGGGTGCCTCGAGGCTGATGATAGATCTCACGGTGTGAACTTTTAGGGAGAAACATGTAGAGGTTTAAGTGAAGTATCATATACTCCAAGTACTTCCCACTGAATGTTCTACCTAGAGTTTCATTAACTTAGACAATCAGACTAACGATTTTATCTAAGTTAGAGTTTAATTTGCTAAAAAAAACTCTTGCTTTTGATAATTAAACAAGTTCGAACCAAGTCTTATTAAACATTTTAACAGATTATCATCAAATTTGCATGCATGTAGCAAATCTATCTAATTCACCTTTCCAGGTAGTTCCTAGGTAGGGATGTTTCGTTTCCGTCAGCTTAAATACCCCAGTCTAGATAGAACCCACCTTAGAAAAAAGGTCCCTTATAGATAGATTTGATACATATTTAATCTTTTATTAATCAATATAATCCTATTAAACCGATTAAGAGATTAAATTTAGGTTTCTAATCACATTAGAACCGTGATCTTAGGTCTATCTCAATCAAATTTTAAAACTCTTTTAAAACGTGATTTAAGCCTAAGATTGCATGCATGTCTTTCTTATTGATTTTTATGGGTGGAAAAGGGAGAGTAAATATACGTGCATCTTATGATATGCGTTGATCTCCATGTGTCGATGGTCATGCGTTGGACTAAGAAATATGCAATATGCGTTTAAGAATATGTGCGATGACCATGCATTCCTGCAACAAGTTTTCTTGCTTTCTCGCTAAGTATAATGAGAACGCAAGTTTCTCGGGATGATCTGAGGTCGAACTCAGGGACTTGTAACTAAATGTTGCGAAGCAATGCGTTTGAGGCGATGAATAAAAGAGAAAAAGAAGTTAAAAGACTATGTGCTACTCCTACTCCTAACTAAACAGATTGAGCAATGGAAGTATGACTATGAGAATTGGTAAAGACGCGGCAACGGTTAACGTGTAATAAGATGCATGGATAAATAAATGGAATGGTGGAGGGGATAAATTCACCGCATCATTAAGCTTGGTCGCAAGGGTAATTCCAGCTTGCCACACTAATGCGTCGCACACCTCTCGGTGGTCAGCCACATGCTTATATCTCTATAATGCATGGTTGCATTGAGCATAAGAATATTCCTATCTCTAGGAACACTACTTACTTTTCTTAATGAGTTCCACTACTTACCCCCCCGGGCAGTTAGTCGCGGTTAATCAGCTCATAGATAACCATTGCGATAGCTCATAGACAAGCGTTGCTACATCCCCACACTAAGCAAAGAGGATTAACTCACTATACTCGCACAATGCACACCTCTCGGTGGTTTGCTACATGCTTCATATCTTCATGTCACATGATTGAGTATACGATAACGCTTGTGATCTTTACTTAGTTCATTGCAATGAAAGTAAGAGATGATAAAGAAGAAGATAATGAATATGGTGTTGAAGAAAATAAAGAGATGCATTGATTACAAAATGTATTAATGTCTTAAGCCAAAATGTAATACAATACAGAGATAAGAAGAGAGATGAAGGGCTAGATATAGGCAATCTCATGCTTCCATCAGAGGTATGTCAAAGTTGCCTGTGGTGTCATGGATGGGTGGTGGAGTAGTCTCTCTCAAGCTCTATCTCTGGCAAAGCTCCGGTTGTCACTCGAAATGGGTTGAAGGAATGAAGAACTCTCAAAGAATGTCTTGCTCACGCTCTCATCTGTGATCACAAGGATCTGCCTTAAGGTAGAAGCTCGGATACCTTAAATTTGGGCTCTAAGGTTCTATTTTTAGAGCTCAGACGCTGACAGCATTGGTGGTCCCGCTCTAAATCACTGCCACTTTCGGCGTGGTAGGTGAAATGTCAACATCATCTTTTTTATACTTCCAAGATATGCATTCATGCTTGTTTTCTGAAGTACCATTGCATTCCACCAACCTTGCAATCACCCTTCTATCATGGTTATTACTCTATAGTCGCAACATCCATGTGATAAACGCATGCGATCAACTTCTGTGATAGCTACAAAAATAGACATGTTGATGCCGAATAACGAATAATATTGGGTTAGTAGAGATTTTCAGTGCTGATCGACGCAAGTTCACTTTTCACATGAATTCTTAGTATTATCAACGCATATTCTACTTGTTAGCCCTCATAATTCTAAATAAAAGGCTACAATAATTTGTATTTCTACCAGCTATCACACCCCCAAACTTAGAATCTTGCTTGTCTTCAAGCATGTCTGATACTTAGGAAATTCAAAATTCACCCTCTTGCTTTTCCTTTGCGATGACCAGCTTTTCAAAATATAATTCACTCATACCTCTAACCTTGGCAGCAATGCTCTCCTCAACTTTGGCTACTTCTTCAAAGAGATCTTTTCTAAATTTAAATCTGGCAAGCCTCTGCTAAAATTTTTTTCACTCATTTCAAGCAACTTTGCTTTTAGCTTTTTACAATGCATTCATTTAAAACAATTCAAATCTTTGCGATACATTATTAGAGTAGAGCGTTGAACTTGCCTACGCTCTTCGGTTTGCCTTGCCCCCATGGGTGTCATGCGAACATCTAACTTCGATTGCGTGCCATATTCAACTCAACTCTTGCCTTAGCTTAATTTGGCTTGCGCTAGACAGAGAAGTTGTCCTTATGCGTTGATCTTGGCCACTTACTTTCGTTTTGGCTTACCTGCATGGGTGTCATGCGAAGTATCCAACTACGGGTAAGTGCCTTTTAATGTGATGGACGCATTTGCCCAGACCACTGCCACCCCTAAACTTAGAAAGTGGCAGTGTTCTTGCAAAAAAGCTAAAAACAAACTTGTTCAGGAATGCGGTAAAAGATGTTTGAGTAGAGGTTTACATATAATAAAACCTAGACTGTCAAACCTCGAAGAAGTTGTTAAAGTGAGGTGAGCCTTGCGACGTTTAGTTAGTGAATGGAGTGAATGATAAGTATTGCCATGGGTGCTAATCTTTCAACGCAAAGGTAGGCAAGCAGACAAAAGAGAATTTCAGAAGGATAATGCATAAAAGATAACAAGAAAAGAACCTATGAGCAGAATAACAGTTGCGACCATACTTTAGAATTCATGCAAACATAGCCATGCGTTGAATGATGGAGAGGACTCTTCCGTTGAAACCACGCTCCGAGGGGAATTATTATCGCACCCATAAGGAGCGAGAGCACACCGCATCCAAGAAAGCAGCCGTAAATCCAAAATGGCAATAATTAAATGAATAAACTAAACTAGGAAAGCAAAGTAAAGATAGGTTAAAAGACGTCCCTGGAGAAATTGGAGCGAAACCACCACAAGGCATCTTCCATGCAGGAGATTGATCTCAACTACTTAGGTCAAGAGACTCGTCCTGACCATTGGAGCTTCCAGCAATTATTGGTCGCATGTTGGTTAACACGCTCCTAAGACTGCTTCCAGCTCATGCGACAGATAATCTTTCTATCTCGGGTTTAATATTGATTTTTGGCATATCGCCTTCACTCAAATATTGTTTGCAACTTGGTCACACAAGCTACAATATGCCCAAGACTAAAAAGGTGTCTGCAAAAACACAAAACCTAACAAACTATTAGCTGCCAAGTCCCCAGCAATGGTGCCAAAAACTTGATGGGTGGAAAAGGGATAGTAAATATGCATGCATCTTATGATATGCGTTGATCTTCATGCATCGATGGTCATGCATTGGACTAAGAAATATGCAATATGCGTTTAAGAATATATGTGATGACCATGCATTCCTGCCACAAGTTTTCTTTCTTTCTCGTCAAGTATAATGAGAACGCGAGTTTCTCGGGATGATCCGAGGTCGAACTCAGGGACTTGTAACTAAATGTTGCAAAGCAATGCATTTAAGGCGATGAATAAAAGAGAAAAAGAAGTTAAAAGACTATGCGCTACTTCTACTCCTAACTAAACAAATTGAGCAATGGAAGTATGACTATGAGAATTGTAGAGATGCAGTAACTGTTAATGCATAATAAGATGCATGGATAAATAAATGGAATGGTGGAGGGGATAAATTCACTGCATCATTAAGCTTGGTCGCAAGGGTAATGCCAGCTCGCCACACTAATGTGTCGTACACCTCTCGGTGGTCAACCACATGCTTATATCTCTATAACGCATGGTTGCGTTGAGCATAAGAATATTCCTATCTCTAGGAACACTACTTACTTTGCTTAGTGAGTTCCACTACTTACCCCCTGGTAGTTAGTCGTGGCTAATCAGCTCATAGATAAGCATTGCGACAGCTTATAGACAAGCGTTGTTACAGCTTCACACTAAGCAAAGAGGATTAACTCACTATACTTGCACAATGCACACCTCTCGGTGGTTTGCTAGATGCTTCATATCTCTATGCGTTCATGCTTGTTTTTCGAAGTACCATCGCATTCCACCAACCTTGTGATCACTCTTCTATCATGGTTATTACTCTGTAGTCGCAACATCCACGCGATGAACGCATGCGATCAACTCCTGCGATAGCTACAAAAATAGACATGTTGATGCCGAATAACGCATAATATTGGGTTAGCAGAGATTTTCAGTGCTGATCGACGTAAGCTCACTTTTAACATGAATTCTTAGTATTATCAACGCATATTCTACTTGTTAGCCCTCATAATTCTAAATAAAATGCTACAATAACTTGTATTTCTACTAGCTATCAATTTTAGTTCTAATTTCTTTAACTATAACTCTTATAAAGAAAGAAACAACTAAAACAATCACATTGCTAAGCTAGACTAGGTATTTATAACTTTTATAAATTAACCTAAGTGTCATACTTCATGCAATGTTCATTCATTACTATATATAAATTTTATATAATTTGTAATGAACCAAGTATACATGCTTTCATACACCCTTATATTATAACACTTATGATATAAAGATGATGCATGGATATGTTTAATGTGTGCATATATTATAACTCTTATATTATATGATGTATGAGCATGCTTTAATATAATTTAATCATGCAAACTACTATATTATAACTCTTATAATATAAAGAAGATGCATTAATAAATGCATAACCTATGGTGGGTTTTAAAACTATATAGCATACTCTATGACATATAATTAAACATACATCATATGTACATTTAAAAAAAAATTAATGGATGGGGATGATTAGCCTAAAAAATCGAAATTAAAACTAACTATTACATAAGTCATCGAGTCATCCGGTTCAAATTGGCGAACCGAGTCTTGAACCGCCCAAGTGAAGCCTCGCTCCCTGATCATGTAGCTTCTCTTTGTGATCATCGAGTAACGCTGAGCGAGTATAGACGATCGTGTAGCATAGATCGAGTGCCTTTGATGTGCGATAAAGTATGAAGGTCACTCGATCGTGCAATGCACATCGAGTAACGCATGCCTAAACGATCAAGTAGACGAAACTATGTGATGAAGCATGATCATCTAAACGATCAAGGAGAAAGCATCAAGTATTGCATACCGAGGATCGAGTAGCCAGTGACTATGCGATGAACATGTTGGCATACTTCGTTTAATGCACGCGCCTACCATGCGTCAAGTATCATATACCCAACGATCGTTTACCTCAGCATGTAGGCGATTGAGTAACTAACACTACACGATCGAGTAGCCAAATCTAAACGATCGATTAGCCTGGGCTACATGATGCAACCAACCTTTGGTCTTCTTCCTCGATGAGAACGACATCTCCATGCGTTGAATATAGACTCAAACACTTTGAATATAGATTCGATAGCAAAGTTATTATGCCTAAAAACACAGGGGCCCTTAGAAATTAACTTGAAATGTAAAGAAACCTTTGACAAAAAGAGGAAATCATCCTGAAACATCCATCAATTCACATCCACAATTACACTTAGCTCTTAAATGCTTCGTAGAACCAGAAAACCCACCAAGATTGCAAATGTAATTCAATACATCAATGGAATTTGGAATATCAGAACAACCTGGTTCTAATACCAATTGAAGAAACTCTTAAACAAGAGAACCAATGAGCAGAAGCAGATCATTCCAAACCCCATTGTGAAAGAACAAGATATTTACAATCAAACAACAAGGGTTATGCATCAACGAGTAAATTACGGCATGCTTCGAGGATTCAAAACAAAGGGATCGAGTAAGACATACCTTTGAAGAACTTTTTCTTCTCGTATACCCTTGATCAATCAACCAAGCATCTAAGCAAACTCGATCAAGTGCACGAACGCAACGAACAAACCCAGCAAACTCGAACTGGTAAATACTCGAACACAATCGAGTGAAACTCAATCCTCGACCCTCGAACTAGAAACTCAACACCACTACTCAGTTACCTTGGTATTCTCGGTGTGAGAATCCAGGAGGTGTGGGCTCTGTATGAATTTGGTAGAGGGAAGGAGGAATTGAACGATCTAGTAAATGATTGAGTAAGTGGGAGAAAGGCTAAGTCTTTCGTTTAGACTGAGCACTCGATCGTTTAGTATTGAGGAGCTATCATCTAGCAAACTCGGTCCTTGATCGTGTATACTCTCAAAACTATCGTATAGCTTTTTCTCTTTTCACAATTGGAAATGCATTGGATTTTTTAAAAATGAAAACGATTTTCATTTTATTCATCAGTTATCAAAACTGAATAAAACATCCCATTCTTTCAGTTAATATAGAAAAAACAATTATCTCATAATTGTTTTGTTATAAATAAATATAATAACCAATTTATCATATTATATTTATAACCTATAGTTTTAATATCACATCATATGCAAGATATAAACTATAGTTCTTTTTCTCCTTTATTGCATTTAATATAAATCATATTATATTAATTCCTCCAATTAATGTATCTAATACATCAAATCAATTATATCACATATAATTGATTCAACTTAATTATATCATATATAATCAAATTCCCTCTTGTTAATTTGAACACTTCAAACTAACCCAAAAATTGATTCTCAACTTGAATCCATTGAGCTACCAAGGGGACCTTATGGACCTATAGCTTGAAGCTCCAATGGTCCGTGAATAACTGACTAAACTCTTTAATCACGATATCCACGATTTGTTAACTATCAGACATTTCACTAAAGACCGACAGCTAAACTCTTCGCACTACATATATATTTTTGTGTCCATTGGATATAACCAATCAACAGTACGATGACCCTTCACAAATTATTCGTATGTACAATTGGGCCAATTTACCGTTTTGCCTTTGTAGTTACATCTAACTTCTTAAGTACCACTGATTCTTCTAATGAATAATACATCATAGTCCCACTATGAGTAAATACTTATCGGGCCATGAGAAGGTGTGGTGCCATATTGTTCAAGCCCCGGAATCAGCCCTTAAGGGAGCAATTTATCTACTTACCCCTGCTTCGGAGAATGATTGAATTTTGTCTGGTGTAGCTGAGTTCCCAGCTCCCCAATCAAATGAATCCCCAAAGTGGTAGGTTTGAGTCAACGATCTGGCCACTCACACCCATGCAAATCAAAGGACTGCCCTCATAGGCAGGAGTTCCTAACTCACTCAAGATTAAGGTCATGTTACCTATGGTCATTCTAGTGAAATGAAAGTCTCTATCATGAACGACATTATATAATGAGACTAAACATTTTCTGGTTCGGTCTTATACAAACTCCTTTGTATAGAGCATCCCCACTCGCATGTCTAATACATGAATAGTCAGGATCAGACCATTTGTAGCACTTTACAACACTTCTAACATCTACAAAGTGGGCCATACTCGTAGCATCACTAAGATAAGGTTTCCCTTCTTTATCCATATACTATAGACCATTTAGGTTATCACTTAAAGCATGATCTATTTGTATGTCTCTACATACATGCTTAAGTTACAACGACAACTGGGGATCTTAGTTTATTGGTTTGTGGTTAATGCAAATAAAATAACTCATATTTCATAGACAGTAGTGAATAAAATATCTCATATTATTATATCACAAAGAGTTTGTTCATATATGTGTTTACAAACTACAAGACCCTACGAGATTTAGAGCATCAACCCCAACAGTCAAGCACATATACCTTAACAGTTGAGGGAGCCTCGACGTAGTGGGAGGTTTACAAATCAACCTGCTCATTATATGGGTTTAATAGAAACCCTGACCGTGATATGAGATGGCGAAGTTGAGGATCCGTGGTTCTATAGATAGACAATGAATGATGTGGACAAAGATGAATGGGTTAAAGCTATGGATCATGATATTGAGTCTATGTACTTCAACTCAGTTTGTGAACTTGTACATCAACCTGATGGGGTAAAACCTACAGGTTGAAATGGATCTATAAGAGAAAAAAATGATATAGATGGGAAGGAACAAACCTTTAAGGCTAGACTTGTAGCAAAGGGTTATACCCAAGTTGAAGGAGTGAATTATGAGGAAACTTTCTCATGTGTTGCCATACTAAAGTCTATCTATATTCTCCCATCTATTGCCACATGTTATGACTATGAAATATGGCAAATGTGTTGGGTTTTATACCTTAAAACTCGTAGATAGTAAATGTAAATAGTTTACTGTCATCAACAAAGAGTTATCAATATTATTTCAATAAGTGTTATTGATTGTACTGTATTCGTTTTGCCTTAATGATCCAACGTATGCGTGTAGGTGATATGCGAGTGGGGGTATCCTACGTAATGAGTTTGCATAAGGTTGGACCACGGAGCAGTAACCACTAGATATAGCTTCGTTGACTTGTTAGGTTCTTATTTCAATGAGGTGACCTAGGCAACTTAGTCTTAACCTTGAGCGTATTATGAACTCTTTTTCATGAGGCATTGTCCTTTGATTTGTATGGGCGAGAGTGGCCACGAGTTGGAGTTGGGGGCATAATAATACAAGATGTATTTTTCTTTTTTCCAACAATAAGGTAACTAGATGAGTGTTCCCTTAAGTGGTGTCTCCGAGACTTGAACAAAGGGCTTTACCCTCTCACTGGCTCGAAAAGGTTTTTGTTTATGATTGGACCATAAACAGGTTATTCATTAGAGGAGCAGTGGTATTTAAGGATAAAGAAGTAACCTAGGGGTAAAACAGTAATTTTGACCTAGTTGGTGTTATGAGCAACCTTGAAGGAGTAACTTGTTGTTATTGGTCTATATCTGTGGACATAGAAATATATTTGTAGTGAAAAGAGTGTAGTTGTGGATCTTTAATAGAGTGTACCTACAATTAACAAACATTGATTAATGTGGCTAATGAGTTCAGCTAATTAATCTTATATCGTTGTAGCTTCTATTCTGTCGGTCCATAAGGTCCCATTCCTAGCTCTTAAAAGGAATTGAGGTAATTATGTTTTGAATAGAGTTTGAAATTTTTAAATTCAATTAAGGATTGTATAATGCATAATGATACATTATAATATAAAGTTTATATTTTAATTAAATTTTATAATATAAATTTAATTTTGGATATGATTCAAAATTAATTTATGGGAGAATTAAATATTTGATGGAGTTCAAATATTAATTTAATATGAATTGGATTCATATTTAAACTATATGTTAAAATTAATGCGTATTAGATGAACATTAAAACTATAGGTTATGAGAGAAATACAATTGAATATGATTCAAATGTAAGTTAGATTAAATATTTGATATTTAACATGGTAATTAATTCATTAGAGAATTAATTAATTATTAATTTAATTTAATTTAATTTAATTAATTGAATTAAAGCTATAGGTTATGTGAGAGATGTTTCATTTAAATATGATTTAAGTGAAATGATTAATTAAATTAGATTTAATTAATTATTAATTAATTAATTAATTAAAATTTTTATTGTATTAAATCAAATAACTCCCATGTAAGGGAGTTATCTAAAAGGTGGGATAGCTCCCACGTTTCCTCTCTCTTCATTAGTTAAAAACAAAAGAATGAAGAAGGTCAAAGGTTTTATTCAAGAAAAAATTTCTTACAAAGGCATGTTGTGGAAAAACAAAATCTCTAAAAAAATTATCCTTTTTCTTCCCAATTAGAAATTTATTCCCAAAAACCAATACCAATATTCTCAGATAATATGAATGTTTCCGAATTGGTAGTGTTCATGTTTTCAATCCCAAGGACAATTGGCCCATTCGTTTGAGTCGTCAACGAGAGTAAGTGATTCTTTTCTTTTATCAGTAGGATTGAATTTTTATATGTTATGCATGCTTAACCTAAAATTTTTATAGTAGATTTTTTTTTTATCTCTGTGATATTTTGTATGTTCAGAGTGTATTAGTATTTCAATTTCTCAATTAATTTCAAGTTAAGGTCCTGATAATTCCGCTACGCTAGGGCTTTTATTCCTACAATTGATATTAGAGGCAAGTTGTAGAATTAATTTAGAATTTTGAAATTTCACTGGTTTGGTGGGTTGAATTACATTATGAATGTGGTTTGCAAAAGAATATTTATGGTAAAAGCCCCTGCATTTTTGTGCATTTTATCATGTAATTTGAGTCTTATATACGTCCTTGTTTAGAATTATGGTTGTTATCGGTGAAGATCGAGACCAATTTTGGCAAAACAGAAGAACAATCAACGAACTCCCCATAATTTCTTTCTGATGTCATAGCATTGCAACGTTGTAACGCTACAACATGTGCGACACTAGGGTTTGCGTTGTGCGCGGTTCAGCTGCGGTTCACGGTGGTCCAATCTAGTTCGGCTGGTTCAAGGTGGTTTGGTCTAGTTTTTGCTGGTTGGCTTGGTTCGTGGTTTTGAGGTCTGGTTAGAAGCGATCCCAATAAGTTTGAGTAGGTCTGGTCCGGTTCTGGAGCGACAGAAGTTGTATTAGGATAAAATTTGTAAAATTATTGTAATTTATTGCTTTATTTTATTCTAGGGGCCAAATTACTTATTCATCTGCTATTAGATGCTTTATGGATGTCATTTAGATAAATCCCACCATAGGTTAAGCATTTTTATGCATTTAAATATATTATAAGGGTTATAATGTATGGTATTAATGCATAATATATATAATTTCATGAGTTATTTAATACATTTTGATATGTTAAATATATGAAATTGGAAAAGCATGATGCATGACATTACTTAGGTAAATATAAAGGGTTATATTTAGTGATGTTTTATGTATGCATGGTTGATTTTTCATGATTTTTTTAATATTAGTTTTATATTAATAAAGTTGAAAATCAATTTGCATTGAGCATGATACATCCATAGTTTAATATAATTGTTATATTAAAGTCATGAAATGCATGTTATATGATTTTCTTATTAATTAGATTTTGATTGTTAATTAATTAAACCATAGAAAGCATGATTAAAGGGCTAATAATTAATTTTAAATTAGTTATAAAATCAATTTTTGGTAACTGTCAACCTATAATAAAGAGTTGCATGCAAACTTAAGATCTTAGGAAATTGAAATTAATGTTAAAATGTTTAAAATTAATTTAGACCTTATATCAAATTAATTCTAATAAGGCTAGAATTAAGTCCCATTGTTTTAATAGTTTTAAAATATGATTGAATAGGACAAACAAAACTTTAGATTATAAGAAAACTCTAATGGTGAAGCTCTATCTAGGTTGAGGGTACTTAAGATGACGGTTTACGAAACACCTCCTACCTAAGAACTGACATGGAACTTGAGTTGAATTAAATTTAGTCATGTTAGCATGCTATATCACTAGGTTAAATAAATGATTTAATTCACCTAGAACATCAAAGTAAAGACCTGATTATAAGAGTTATAATAGGCATAGGCTTAGATAGATTCATCAGCTATAAATTAACTAAGTATAATAAAACCCTAAAATAGTAGAACACTTTAGTGGGAGAAAAATGGTATATGGGATATATCAATTTTTAGCTCTCACATCCCTATGAGTTCACACAATGAGATCTATGCTCAGTTTCAGGTCACCTTAGGCTTGGCCTCCCTTCAAAAAGTGTTTGCATGGGTCAATACCAAGGTGAATAAAGGTAAGTCGGAGAAAGACGCGTGTCAACATATCCTATGGTCTCCTTCATTAGGTTGCATCATGAGATTCTTATGATCCACCTGTGTGTCTTCCTGGAGTGACCACCTCTTCGAAAGGCCTGATCATAAGATTCGGAACAACGCAAACTCTAGTAGTGGATAAAGTTTCTTAGGTTAATCTTCAACAATTGTTCTTTCTTATGGTAGCCTATTGAATTAAGCTAGTTAATGAATATTTGGCCGATCAATGATAGCTAAGAATTATAGCAATAAGGGTTATTCTAGTATTAGTAATTAGCTAAGATTGTCTCCATTCACGGGAGGGGTAGTTGATCAGCCTTCGATGGTTGTTGCTCTAAACCTCTGAAGTATAGTTGCAAGAACTAAATCAATAGTTTAATTAGGTTCTTTGATTGCTTGTTTTTGCTGAATTGATTGGATGCTTGTATTTTGTGTAATGGGTTAAGGCAAATATAACTGATATGGTCAATTGTTTGTTATTCGTTTCAGTATGTCTTCTACAATTATTTCCTTGGTAAAGAACGAAAACTAACCGGTGAAAACTATGCGATATAAAAATCTAACTTGTATATGATTCTAATTATAGATTATCTACGGTTCATCTTAACGGAGTATCCTCCAATCTGCTCAAAATGCATCCCAAGCAATAAGGGATGCTCATGACCACTGGACAAAAGCCAATAACAAGGCCTGATTCTACATCTTGGCAAATCTGTCTGACGTTCTTACCAAGAAACATGAGGTCATAATCACTGCATGTCAGATCATGGAGTCTCTTTAAGAGATGTTTGGACAACCATCTTCTCAGATCCAGCACGAGGCCCTTAAGTACGTTTATAATGCGTGAATAAAGGAAGGCTAGTCAGTGAGAGAACATATTCTTGACCTTATCGTCTACTTTAATGTCGCCAAGATAAATGGTGCGGTCATCAACGAGCAAAGTCAGGTGTCCTTTATTATGGAATCTCTTTTGAAGAGTTTCCTTCAATTCCATAGCAATGCGGTTATAAATAAGAGTATACCATAACTACCTTCCAAAATGAATTACATACTTATGAGTCTCTTATGAAAAGTAACGGATCGTAGAAGGAGAAGCAAATTTCGCCCATTCCAAAAAGTTTCATAAAGGTTCATCGTCTGGAACTAAGTCTGTTCTCTCATTGTCTGATTCTAAGAAGATCCATAAGAAGAAATGAGGGAAAGGGAAGGCTCCCGCTACTGGAAAACGCAATGGCAAGGCCAAGATGGCCAACAAGAGCAAATGCTTCCACTACAATATGGATGGTCACTGAAAACACAATTGTCCAAAGTACCTTGCTGAAAAGGAGAAAGAAAAGGAAGGTAAATATGATTTACTAATTCTAGAAACTTGTTTAGTAAAAAAATAACCATGATTCCTGAATACTCGATTCGTAAGACACTAATCATGTTTGTTCTTCTTTACAGGGAATTAGTTCCTTCTAGTAGCTCGAGGAGGGTGAAATGACGCTCAAGATTGGAACGGGAGATTCCATTTCAGCTCGTCTAGTGGAAGGTACAAAGTCGTTTTTTGGAAATAGATACTTATTTCTAGAAAAGTTTGTATATAGTTCCTAAAATTAAAAGGAACCTTGTATCTATTTCTTTTTTAATTGAACAAATGTATTTAGTTTCTTTTTCTTTTAATTAAATGTTCATTATAAAAAATGGTGTGACATTTATTCTACTAAATTAGAAAACAACTTGTATATGTTAAGACCAACTGAAGCAAAAATACTTATAAATCATGAGATGTTTAAAACTGTAATACTCAAATAAAAAGGCAAAAAATTTCTCCAAGTAACAATAATACATATTTGGCATTTAAGATTAGGTCAAAGACTTAGTTCCCACAAATCAATACCAATATTCTTAGAGAATAGGAAAGTTCCAAATTGGTAGTGTTCGTATTTTCAATTCCAAGGAGAATTGGCCCATTCGTCTGAGTCGTCAACGAGAGTAAGTGCTTTTTTTCTTTTATCCAAGGGTTCTTTGACTTTATGACCTTTTCCAATAAAATGTCTTTTAGTCATTTTGCCTTCAAGACATAACTCACATACTAGTAGAGATTTTTTTTCTAACTCACTTATAAGTCTATTCCTAACCAATCTCTCAATCCTATTGAGGTTTATGTAACCTAATCTTAGGTGCCAAAGTTAGACATTTTCTTTAGTAGAAACTTTTTGTCTTTTATTTTGAGTTACTATAGTTCTGAACATTTTAGTATTAAGGAGGTCCTTAGATGCTAACGACCTTAGCACATAAAGATTATTGTCTAGGTTTGCAGAACAAATATTCACAACATTCTTATAAAAAAATGATTTATTCATAAGAAATTAACAGAATAAGATTGTTTGAGCGAAGCTTTAACAGAAATAAGGTTTCGTTTAATATCTGGAACCACATACACATTATCCAATAATAAATATGTTTTCTAAAAAAGTAAGTGGAGTCCTCCCACTGTAACTGTTGAGACAACATGCCTTGTTCCAACCCGCAGTGTCATCTCACCAATTATAAGTTGCTGCCAAGAACTAATTCCTTGAAAAGAAGAATAAACATGATTAGTGGCGTCTGAATCACTTATCCAAGATGAATCATTATTCTTCACTAAGCAGGTTTCCAGAACTAGTAAATCATATTTACCTTGTTTGGCTTTCTTCTTCTCTGCCAAATACTTGGGACAATTTCTCTTCCAATGTCCCTTCTGGTTGTATTAGAAGCAAATTCCCTTGGCAACTTTGGTCTTTCTACCCCTCTAAGCCACAGCAAGGTTAGCTTTTCCTTAAGCTCCCTTATTTTTCTTCAACTTTTTGGTGCCGGAAGAAGAAGGTACAAACCTCGTTCTAGAGGTTGGACCTTTATGCAACTTCTTTGTGGAAGTGGCAACATTTGCCTCTTTTTTCTGCTCCTTGAATTTCATTAAGGACTGGTAACTATGTAGTTCATTAAGAAGGGTGGTCAAGTTGTAGTCTAGCTTGTTCATGACAGCGTTACTATAGAACTGGAGAAAACTATCAGGTAGAGTCTCGAAGATGAGGCTAACCTGACTGGCTTCATCGATGACAGGCCCATTCATCTCAATCACGTTCAAATGGACTATCATGTTCAGAACATGTTCTGGAGTAGATGCCTTCTCTTTCATACAGGCGTTAAAGATTAATTCAAGACCATCGTGTCGGAGTTGAATGGACGGTTGTCCAAACATCTCCCTCAATGACTTCATGACGTCACGAGCTGTGACCATGGTTTTGTGCTTCTTGACTAAAACTT
Source organism: Benincasa hispida (assembly GCF_027475165.1). Classification (NCBI taxonomy): domain Eukaryota; kingdom Viridiplantae; phylum Streptophyta; class Magnoliopsida; order Cucurbitales; family Cucurbitaceae; genus Benincasa; species Benincasa hispida. The sequence goes on along the minus strand of NC_143479.1, from coordinate 20,071,760 downwards.
CAGATAAGCTTGCTAAAATGTATGCTCAGGATTTCTCATTTGCCTTGACCCATCTTTCTTACGCTTTCCAAACATTTCAGACTGCATTAGCAGCAGGGACTTGAGGACATTCCTCAACTAGGACAAACCTCAGGTCTACAATTATTAGCATAATGTTTATAGTGTTCTTCCAGCTAGTATAATTGTCTCCATTTAACTTGTCAACACTTAGCAGATCTAATGTAGCGCTAGTTGTTTGCAAATTATTGAAATATACAAATTATTTATATTAGTTATTAAGGTATTACCCATGAAAAGCCAATCAGTTTAGAAAAATTCTAATGTACCCTATGTGACATCTATTTTACAACGATGCTTCAATGAATTAGGATAAAAGTCACTGTAGGGTGATCAATTCCCCTTTCACTGAACTGAGAGAATTTTAACTAATCATTACACCTGAATAACTCTTATGTCTATAACAATTAGTCATCATTGTTCGGTCCATAAATCATTAACTTACTTAACAATTTCTTGTAAGTGTAACCCTTCATTTTAGACTCTAGAGTTTCACCCCAATGAGCCAACCATAGGGTGTGGACAAAAACTAAAGAAGTCTTATCCATTTATGAAGTTAATGTAAAATTTCATGCAAAATGCCATCTATAGGGGATACTTTACACTGAACCAATGAAGAAGATCGTGGGATATTTTGACACACGTCTCTCTCCCACTTACCATAAACACCCTCTCCATTCACCTTGTTGTTGACCTATGCTAACACCATCCATAGGGGGACACAAGAAAAAGTACTTTGAGATTGAGCATAGATCTTACGGTGTGAACTATTTAGGGAGAAACGTGAAAGGAAATTGAAGTATCTTATACATCATTTTTCTTCCACTGAATGTTTTAAACCTAGGATTCATTTACATAGAAAAATCTAGCTAATTAATTTTACTAAGTGATTGTTATGTTTGCCTAATATAACTATTATATTGGATAGTTTAACAATAATTTTTCTTGTTTATTATAGGCTTTAATAAAATTTAATTATTCATTGCATGCTTATAACATATTTATTTTCACACCCCTCTCGAGTTTACCTCTTGAATCTAAAAAGAAGCGTGAGGACAATAGATACCACCCTTGTATGATATCTATTGCCCAACTTTTCTAGCTTGCTTAAAACAAATCACAACGGTAAAAGAAAACAATTGAAAGTGTAACTCATTTTGAAAATCAGTTTATACAAGGTCCATAAGTTTTACAACATTAGTCCCGCCCCAGCTACAACTCTATTAATGACATCCTAGCTTGTGGCAGACCTCGACTTCTCACAACAACCTGGATTCTTCTGCTATCTGCAAGGAAAACATAAAAGAAAAACAAGAGCTTAAAGCTCAGTGAGTGGCAACAGCTTGAGGAGACTCTTTCAACTCAAACAAATAAAAACATATCATATTATGAGGTTAATACTCAAACCTCAACCCTCAACAAGTATGTTATCTACCCTACCTACACACATGGTAGATAGTTAAAGTTAGCACTTATCATATATGCTCTATCTCCTATATGCACATAGATTCTCCTTTTATGGGCTCAAAATCTAGGCCCGTCGGCCCTCTAACCATCCCATATGAGGTTCCTCCCACAGGCTCAGGAACTAGGCTTTATGGCCCCCTAACCATCCTGTGAGATTCTACCCAGGGTTCAGGAACTAGGTCTGTTGACCCCCTGACAATCCCAACCACATATTCTCATTCTCATTTTGACTACTCATTCACAACATTAGAATATAATCTAAAAGGTATGCTTAAGATCTTAAAAGAATACCACTCACAGTTTGTTTGTAGGAACCCTCCTTTCCTCTCGAGTTCCCTGGTTCCTCCTGGCTCCCTCTTCGAACCATAATTTCCAGATACAACTTCAAACTTAGATTACTCATTTTTTCAGTCATTATTTCAGGAAATTTTCTGCTACAAACTTGTTTAGAAATGCCTTAACTTTCTTACTTTAAAAATTTGAGTTTCAAATTCCAACTCAGGAGCTCGGGATCTCAAAATTACTCCACCTTCTCGGCTGTCACATATTCTGTGAATATTTCTTAGTTTCCTTCGATTTTAACAACCCTTCTTTTAGAACTTTCTCACAGCAACCCTCATATATAAGCTAAACACAATTTATGAGATTTTGACTCAAGAATCACCTGATTGTACGAATAATTTGAGAGAACTCCTCTTTTGAAATTGGTGCAACAGTTCTGGATGATCTCAACGCCTAGACAGCTCCTTGGACGCAAGGTTGCAAAAAAACGTTTCTCTGATCTCATTAGGCTTTATATCGAATATTGATATAAAGTACCAATTTTTATAAACAACACTCATTACCAACACCAATAACCTCAATTGTCATTTCTTGTGAAGCTTGCCATCTTAACAACAAACAAATCACGATGGTGAAGACTGCCATCTCATCAAAATAGAAAATAGTCATCTTTCAAAATGCACCCACCCACAATTTTTTAGCCAACTATTGCAATTTATCAATATTCCTTTGGGACATATGATAAAATCGAAACTTTTCCATTAACTTTACAAATTTATTTATTAAAAAAAAAAACAAAAACTACCTTTTTAATCTCTTAATTTTTAGAATAGATGCAATTAGTCTCTATAGTTTCGATTTGGTCATTTTAGCCTCTCACTTTTATAAAATAAGTTTAAAATGTCTCTCTTATCATTTTCTACATTTATTAGGTATTTTTTTAAATTTCAAATACTAAAAATGACATATTTAAAGTTAAAAATAAGAAATTTATTTCTCTCTCCACCCTCGTTGAATAGGTGTTCATGGATTGAATTGGATTGGGTTGAAAGATTGTTTAGACCCAACCCAATTATTTGAGTTGTAAATTTCTTCAACCTAAATAACTCTTATTAAAAAATGAACCAATCTCACTCAACCATAAAATATTTGGGTTGAGTTGGTTCGAGTTAATCGGGTCATTTGTTTAAAATTCTGTTCTAAAAAGAAGCACTACGTAAATATGTAAAAATTTTATTTAATTTTTTATATATTGAATTAAGATTAACAACTCAATTTTAATTTATATAGTGAAAATTTTCTTTCTAAAATGCAAAGAAACTACTCTTAATAGTTGTTGAAAAATAAATTATTAAAAAAATATTGAAAGTAAATAAAATTAAAATCAACATATGTATAAATAATTGTGTTATATATAATAAAAAATATATTTTAAAGTTAATAATAAATACGGGTTAGTTTGGATTATATTAAATGTAGTTTGGATTATATTAAATGAAGCTATGAACCAACCCAATGTATAAAATTTTCATTTATTTGAACCTAATCCAACCCAAATTAATTGATAACCTAAACCGCACTGTGGGTTGAGTTGATCTATTTTTTCGGATCATCGGGTTTTTTGAACACCCCTAACCCATACTCTTTCCTTCTCCATCTTCCTCTCGATAGTATTGTTCCTTTAAAAAAGGCTTTTTGAAAAAGAAATCGTTTTTATCATCCTCAGTAGCTATTTCCTTCACCATCTTCTAAGAAATCTCTCTAATTTCCATTTTTGTCAACATCCATGGCTACAATCCTTCCATTTCTTTTTCATTTAGTCAACCCCATTTTGCAGTTCACTCCCCCCCACTCAAAACTTTCTCACAAACTCATAGATCTCACGCTTGAAAATTGTTGCTCTTCTGTTAAAATATTCGCTCTAATTAATTTCTTTGGTTTTAGAGATTGGGAAAAGAAAAACAAAAAGAAAAGGAGGTTGAAAGTTATTATAATAATCGAGTTTTACAGTTTCACCATATGGGTTTTCTTTTAAATAGAGCTAGCAGCGATGGCACCGTTGTTAAACAACCATGACAGTCCACAAGTTCCTGAAAACTTATCGAAAAAAGCCCTCCTTGGCGTTAGGATTGTCCAGTTCTTCAAAAACTCACTTCATCATCAAACTCCAAGACCCCCAAATGTCATCTTCATCTTCACCAGATAATATCAACTTTCTCTTATTTTCACTTCGTGATCGTATTTTGATCTTCCGACGAGAAAACAACTTGTGTCGGCAGTTTCCGGCGTGCGGGATGGGCTTCTGATGAGTGGAGATGGTGAGGAAATTCCGATGATTCGAATTCATTGTTGTTATACAAGTTCATCGGAAAATGAGAGGGAAAAATTAAGAGATTAAAGGACGGTGGAAAGAAGGGGAGGAGAGAGAAATTGTTCTTTATTTTTAAATTTGTCATTTTTAGTATTTAAAATAATAAAAAATACTTAATAAAGGTAGAAAATGATAATAAGACACCTTTTAAATCTAAACGACTAAAATAACTAAATTGAAACTTTAAAGACTAATTGCACTTATACGAGGGATTGAAAAGGTAGTTGTCCCTAAAAAAAAATTTAAAAATTAGTTTTATTTTTTTATTTAATATTGTTATATACGAGGATCAAAACCTATTTTAATTATTAAATTTATGTTTGAGAGTGATTTCGAACATGATAAAAATAATTTTAATCATTTTTAAATTATTTACTAACATGCCCATCACCCTACTATAAATTTAAGGATGGTTTGATTTGAAGTTTTATAAATGTTGAAATAAAAGATGTGGGAATCAAAATAATTGTTTGGTTGTGCATGAGAAATGAATTTTATGAACAAGAGTTATATTTGTATTTAATTTATGAAATTAAGTCTGACAATCTTATATAATTTTAATAGATTAATTAATTAAATAATAAATATAATTCAATATATTGATAAAAGTTAATAAATTCTACAATAATTTTAATTATAAATATTTAAAAATTGAGTAATTTATAATTAAAATTAACGAAGTAATATATTTGATGAATGTCGTGTTAATTATAATCTAATACTTTATCATTTTTAATTAATTAAGTTTAACCTTAGTAATTTTAATCAAATAATATGAGAAAATATATTATAAAAAAAAAGTGAAAAAAATGTGAGATAAAAATATGATGTGTCAATTAAGAATTCTAAAAAAATATAAATATAATAGGTTATTGATGAAAAAAATTAATAAAAATTAATCACAATAAATAATTAACTGATTATAAATAATTACCATGTTAAAATATGAATCATCAAATCAAATTAATCTCAATAAATAATTAGTTGATTATAAGAAAAATTAAAAATAATAAATTATTATATTGAAAAATGAATTACTGTGCTAACTAATTTTACTTGATCCTAGGATACCAATTAAATATATTTAAGATATTATTAACTAATTAATTAATAATTTAGGTAAATAATGCATTCATATAATAAATTTTAATTTATAAAAAAAATCAAGTAAACATTTTAATAAATTATTGTTTATTTATTAAATAAGTAATTATATTAATTTTTGTTGAATTAATGTCAATCAATTAACTAAAGTTATATTTAAAATGAAAATTCAAAGAAGAGTGGAAAAAGTTAGAATCTATCGTTTTTGGATGGAAAATGAAAATGCCTAAGAATGTGTTAAAAATCGTGAAACAAATGGATGTTTGTGTCAATCTTCATCTAGAAAATCCTCCAACCAACCGTTCTCTAAGTTGTCTTCAACTTTTTTCCCCTCTAAATCTTGAAAAGTGTAGCCCACTTTTAAATGCTATATTTTTTGGAAATTGGCTTCTATAACACTAATTACACTTTCAAATATAGCAAAATGTAGAAATTTTTAGAATTATAACTAAATGCATAGGACGCACCTGATTCTATATTGTTTTAATTTGAAAATGTCCTTAGCAGTTTCTTTATTTACACTATAACTAATCCAAAAATTCCGTTAATTATAATGTAATTAATTCATCAAATACACCATTTTGGCTATTTTGGTTTTAGATATTAAGCATGAATGGATTTTCTCTTGCCATGTAGATAAGGACACAAATTTTCATTCGTATTTTGAAAATCATCTAAATTCAAATTCATATCTAAATAATTTTCTATTTTCAAATTTTGATTTAAATTTTAAAATCTCATAATTATATCATTTTTTTTAATTTGACTTTTTACATTTAAATTATCTATTCTTTTAATCTCACTAAATGATACTATTCTAAAATTTATTTTATCAATATATTTCTTATAATTTTCTTTTAAACATGAAATATATCGATACTCTACATATTTTTAAGGAGTTTTTTTAAATATGAAAAAATATTTAAAAATATTTAAACTTTATAGTAAAGAGTTCCAAAAGTACAAATACACTTGTAATTTCTCGCTATAAAGTGTAAATATTTTTTGGATTTTTGTATTTATACGATTTTATAGATTGTTTTTATCAATTCCCTTAACAGTTCTTTTAATTGCCCTGTACTTAATTCATCAGTTTTATTAGTTATGGTGTAGTTAATTCATAAAATACACAATTTTGACTATTTCAATTTGGTTTCAGATATACAACGTGAATGGTTTTCATCTTTCTATGTGAATATTGATGAAGAAATTTTGGTTCATCGTTTATCTTCATATTTTGATTTGAATCTTGAAATCTCATATTATATTGTTTTTCCTATATTCGATTTTTTTTTATATATATTTAAATTAGAGAAATTGGGTCCTATAGTAATTTCCTCCGTTTCCCCCAAATGATTTCAGATAAGATCCATGGAGTCCAATGAGGTTGGGCCCAAATCTGAAGCCCAAAACTACGGAGCGAAATTGGTTGGGACGACGAAAAACCCCAACCGACTATGAAAGAGACCAAGCAACCATAGCAGCTTCGTTTCTGTAGAAACTATGGCTGTCGAAGCTGATGCATCAGGAGGCTTAGATGAAGTTCATAGCGACGTTCTAGCGGAATCAAGACAAGCTTGCTACAAGGTTCTCTCTCGATATCACTTATTCTCTACCATTTTCTGTTAGATAAGAATGTTTGAGTGTTAATATGCCAATTTGATGCATCTGAACAAGGCTCGCGATGCTTTTTACGCTTGTGTGGAGAAGGAATCTGACAAAAAGCCCACTGAAATTGCTTCTGTTGGCCTTATCTACCCTGCCGAGTGTAAAGCTTTGAGAGCCTATTTTGTCAAACTTTGCAGAGCTTCTTGGGTAAATGTCGATTCCCAATCACTGGGGATTCCAAATTTTCATTCTTAGACTCTATGGTCTATTAGGTTTTGATCCATGATGTTTATGGTTTGGTAGGTGAAGCATTTTGATAGGAAGTTTTGTCAGAACAGTAGGGTTCAAAGACTTCTAGATGACAAAGATTCGAGGAGAGGTCCCTTGATACTTCCGCAGCCTTACACTTTTAAGCCCACTAATTAAACTAAACACAGGCCCCCCGGAACAGCTTTGGGCGGTCAGAGTCCTATCACTATCGTTATTTTGTTTTTTTTTTTCCTTTTTTTTTCTGTTCTATTGCCTCTTTTTCTTTTACTCTGTATAGAGATGACTGTGGAAATAGATTTAGTAATAATGTCAATCTTCTTACCAACTTACAAAACCTTATTCCTTCCCTTTTCATACATATAATTTTAAGTTATGGTAGTTTTAACTTCTTACATGATCACGACGTATGAACTAAATATACAAGGCCCTAAAAACTTGTAAATTTGTTATCTAATTGAAAATTACTAGTCTCACTGCCCCTTACTTGTTAGTCATGGTCTTGGTAGTTGATTTACACTCATTGTTTTAAAAAGTTATTGAGGCTAACTCCTTGAGGTTTGCCTCGAGGTAAGGCTCTAAGTTTTAGTCTTGAGACTTATGCCTTCCTTGACCAATAAGAGGCTTATGCCTCTCATAGAAGAGGCTTACACCTTTTTGAAAATGCATAGAGGCTTATAATTTCTATGCCCCGTCTAATGATTAGAAAAATAATAGAGATTTTTCTAGTTCTTAAAAAATATTGAGTTTTGAATTATTGTGACAATTTGTACTAGGATTACTTTTACGGTTGTGACTTTAAGAACATTAAGGGCAAAAAATTATAGTATAAATCAATCTCATTAATGATAATAGTAGTAGTAGTGATGATAAAGATATCCTTTTAGAATTTTTGATTAAGTGAAAATTGTGAGGGTGATTTTTTTTTTTTTTTATTATTATTATTTTAAACTTTTATATGACTATTGTGTTTAGCCGTACTTGGTTATACCAATTTAGGACTAGTAAAATGTTTTTAATTTGCTTACGCCTCATACCACCTCGAGGCTTACGTCCTACCTCTTCAAGAGGAAAAGCCTCAAGGTTAGCCTTTAGCCTTTTAAAACATTGTTCACATTTATTTGGATGCTTTGTTAGTGTGTAGAAATACTACACTACTTCATTTGTCTTCCATATTGTATTCTCGACTGCATAACTTCTCTAATGTGGGAAGGTTAGTTGATAATGCATGTGTTTGCTTGGCTCATGATACGGTAATTGCTTCATTTGGCTGTATAGAAATGACCTCCCAATCACAATTTGAATAGGAAGAAGTGTGAAGTGCATGGGGAATATTGGCTGATTGCATAAGTTTTAGCTTTTAGGAATATATATTCAACTCGATTATATTAGCCTTTAGGAAATATACTTTTTGAGTCTCTTTGCCCGTGGAAAACACTATGGATAAAATTCAAAGAAGGAATCCAGACTTGGCTTTCTCTCCAAACATCTGCCTTTATTGTTACAAGACTGAAGAATCCAGCAATCACCTTTTCCTTCATTGTGTGACTTACATTATCAGCCGTTTTACTTTGTTTGGTGCCCTCTGAATAAAGTGGAAGATAATCTTTTTGAATGGTTGTCTGGTTGGTGGCTCAAGGAGAAGGCTGGATTCTTGTGGAGTAATGCTTGCCGACCTTTTCTCTGGGCGATGTGGAAGGAAAGAAATAGAAGATTGTTCTCAGATAAGACCTGTACCTTCAATGTTTTTATTGAAAATATACCGTTAACTGCCTCTTGGAGTGCTCTGCATAGTTCTTTTTTGTAATACACAACGTGCTCTTATTTTTTTTAAGATTGGAGGTCCTTCCTTTTCTTATCCTTCTATTTTTAGGCTTAGGATCCCTCTTTCCTAACACGTTTTGGCTGTAGTTCTGTTTCTCTTATTTAATATAAGGTTTCTCCGTTTCTTATCAAAAGAAAAAAAATCTCAATTAAGTGATATCTCATAGACTTGGAAGCCTGAGTGTGGTTCATCCACCTGTACGGACACATTAGCTAGTTTTGCTTGTAGATGCTCATGCTTGGCATTTGATATGTGCGACTTTACTAGCCTTTTCAGCCATAAATCAATCTGCAGTGCCTACTAAAAATTCTCAAATCCTTGATCATTCTCTTTGTTAGTGTTTTTTTTAAAGCTTGAGGCGTACTAAATCACAGTAGTCTAAAAAGTCTGGATTTTTTTCTTTTTACGGGAGGTGCTCTACATAAATATATATGTATATCCTGGAATTAAATAAAGAAAAAGATATAACATATGAAACATAAATGTAAGCAAGGTTCGAACTTTCTATATTTGATAGAATGGTTGGGGGAGAAGAATTAGAATGGTAGAGAAATAGCCAGCGAAAGCAGGGTCT